>NW_026712362.1:4395692-4455727 GCF_030504385.1 Musca domestica
ATCGCTTTTTTGAGCATTTTGTTTTTCAAAATCTTAAACCCTATCTGGTAGAGGTACCAGAAGTAATGGTGCGATCTCTATCACCATTAAATATATCTTGTCTTCATGGAAATATTGAGATGTATCTTGTCTTAATGGAATTGGATGTTATTTTCGCGTCTTATGAGATTCATGGATATTCAATATTTTGACCCTATGTGGGGGAGGTACCATCTTCACAACTGATCTAGTATTAGTAAAAATAATGGGATGTGTGAAATATGAGGAGAGCCGGATGCCTATTTCGGATTTTAGTATCGTTTTTGTTATGCAACACTTTGACCTTTTGTGGCGAAGTACTAGAAGGAATGATCCGATTTCTACCATCTTTCCAACAGATTTTGTGTAGATATAAATATTGAGATGTGCCAAGTCTGAATGGTATCGGATGTTAATTTTTATGAGATTCATGGATAATCAAAATTTTGACCCCTTACGGGGAAAGTAGCAGAAGGGCCGATATATCCATCTATCTTGACACCAGACCTGGTGTTAATAAAAATGTTGTGATGTGTGTAATTTGAAGACAATCGGACGCTTACATCACATTTTATTTGAGTTGTAATTAATTACAATTTTTTTTTTTTTGAAGGGGGGGGGGGTTCTTAATTGAATATACCAATATTGTCCATTTTACATCCGACATGATGCAAATGTTAGATTATCCTTTCTTTTCCTGTGGAGTAAAATAGTTTTTCAGAAAATCTTGATAGTTTGTGGCGGATGCACCAGATGCCTATATCCGCAATCGATCTAAGTTTGACAATAATGTTACGATGTACCAAGTTTGGATCAAATCATATACTCCTTTCGAGAGTTATCGAGCGCACCTCGCAAGAGCGACTCCTAATGTCCTGAAACGGATTTGGCCTAAAAATACCTAGGGTCCTAAACCGTTATTTCGATGAGGCACGTTTTGGTCATATCAAATAATATGATGATGCCCTCTGTAGCCATATGGCTGTGGGTATAAAAAGTCGTCAACATTTTTTTCTTGTACTTAAATGTTTAAAAATTTAAACCATATGTAACACACATACATTTCCATATAAAAATTTGAAATATACTTACATTTTGTATAAATATAACAACATATATTTCATAGTTTTTTTTATACCCTACAACACTATGTGTTGGGGGTATTATAAGTTTGATTGGGCCAGCATTTATGTAACAACTCGAAATATTGGTTTCCCATATAGGAAAGTACATATGGATCTTCCTAGCTCGCCGAGCTGAGTCGATCTAGCTATGTATGTCCGTCCGTCCGTCTGTCCGTCTGTCCGTCTGTCCGTCTGTCCGTCTGTCCGTCTGTCCATGTTAATTTGTAATCACTCTACAGGTCGCAATTATGACCCGATCCTTACGAAATTTTGCACGAAGGTGGGGTTAGGGTCAGAATAGAAGCCTATTTCTTTTGGAGATGATCGCCAAATGTTTAGGGGTTGAAATGGACCAAATACTGGAAAAATGTCGGATTTTGCAGTAGCTATACAGGTCGCAATTATAGACCAATCGACACGGAATATCGCATGTAGTTAGAGTTTATGGCGGGGAAGAAGCCTACCAATTCGGGTGGTCATCGGATAATATTTAGCGGGTAAAATAGACCATATCTTTTGTGTTGAAAAAATTAAACATTTTTCATTAAACCGTGAATATTTTAAATCCCGGCGAAATCACTAAGCCATAACAAGGTTACTTCTGACCTTTAAATTGATGTTGACATCCAACAAATAGGATATATAGCAAAATATGTGCGATATATATGTCTATCAAATAAGATGGCTTGAAAGATCTCTTATATGTCGAGAACGGCTGAACTGATTTCAACAGATCTCATTAATTCAGAATGGCCTCTTGGCAGGAAAGAAACAACGTCTAAAAAATCGCATAAAAATATCTCTCTAAAGATGAAAATATTGATTTTGTAAAATTTTCTCATATTTTTTCAATTTTGTCATATTTTTGGCATATTTTCATTTTGAATTAAACATTTGGTAATATTTCTACAGCGAACAAAACTAAGTACTTAGGATATCAGGATATCATATACAGATCGCATTTATGGCCCGATCCTTACGAAATTTTGCATGGGGATAAGACGAGTGTCAGAATAGAAGCCTACTCTTTTTGGAGATGATCGCCATGTATTTAGGGGTTGAAATGGACCAAAAAGTGCAAAATTGTCAGCAGGTCGTAATTATCGCCCGATCCTCACGCAAATTTGAATGAGGTTACCGGACATTGCAAAAGCCAAGCAGTTTTGGATGGCCATCCAAAAATATTCAATGTGCGAAATAGTTTGTCAACTTTTGTAGACAAAATACGAAAATGTCCATTCCAGTGACTTTTTGGAGAATTCACAAATACAGGAAAGACGCACTTCTGACTATTTCGTTAACGCTGATTTCGTTGAAGAATATGGTCAAATGTCTGTATCTCATATAGATGCGTTTCAGTCAAAAACCAATAATAAATGTTAATCTTTTGCCACTTCTGAGAGATTATAGGTCTTTGGGAAATATTGGTTCCAGATCTAGGAATACCATCTAAGTGCAACATCTACCAATAAATTGGAAATGAGCAAATTAGTTTAAGTTGCTATTATTCGAAAATTAGAGAACGAAACCTGATGGTTTTCTTTTATTATTTGTCACAATATCTTGTGGAATTCTTTCGAGTATCTCGCCTATATAAACAGTATCGTTTATTATAGTGTTGTAGGGTATTCAACGGTCGGCCCCGCTCGCCTGTAGCCTTTGCTTACTTGTTTTTTTTTTAATTTTTGTGGTTGGTTATATTCCCCAGAATTTTTGTCCTCAACTATTTACTGCATACACACACACATACCACAGACACATATTCATACTAACTGTATGTGGCTGGATAAACTTTTAATCCAACATCAAGAAGATTATTATTATTATTATTTTCATCATAAGTTGTTGGGAATATGTTTGTTATTGCTGTTTAGCAAAGAGTTTTTTTTTTGTTCTGCTGTGCTTTATGCCCCAACGAACAATATAGAGATAGAGAGAACGGATAAAGTTTTCTTCTGCTAACTCTATGGGTTTTGCACATAGTTTGCTTAGCCCTATGGCACATATATAGCTTTGCTTAGCTTAGCATGGCATGGCGTGGCATAGAATATGTTATAAAACATGTTAAGAAGACATGGGCCCTAATAAATCATTTAAACATTAAGTTCGGACTAGTTTGGTAGATTAAACACCATGTAGGTTTTTGTGAGTGTGTGTCTGTGTGTAGTTGCGAGTGTGGGCGAAGATGCTTGGATACATGTTTGATATGAATATTTTTCATATCATTTGGCTTATGATGAAGTAAAGATTAATATCATAATTCTTGAGGAAATATGTTTAAATCTTTTGTGTGTGTGTAAATTGACAAGAAGTTGATATGACTGAAGGGTATTTAGTGGGGGAAATTATTGAAGATATAAGATGTGCATACATTAATATTTGAGAATTTAGCGTTAATGTCTGACGTTGTTTACCTCTTTATACCCTACACCACATAGTGGTAGAGGCAGCATGTCATTTGCATATGTTTTGAACATGGAGAAGGAAGTAAGATAGATCCATAGTTACTCTTGAGGGTCTTCATAGAATCACTTTCTGAGTCGATTTATGTATGTCAGCACGCCTGCCCGTACGTCTGTCCGAATTTGTTTGGCCTCACAACGAACAATATTGAAATTTGTGAGAATCGGTGCAATGTAAGATATAGATTCCATATATATCTTTACCCGATTTCGGGTTAATTGTGAACAAAATGGACAATATCACCTCAAATTACCTGGATTTTGGCACATCCAAGCGAATTTAGTCTAGAAACAAGTACATCAGATTTGCTGAAGATCGGTTCAGATATAGCTATAGCTCCCATATATATGTTTCAACCGATTTGGAGTTTTATGTTTTCTCACATGCGTAATATGCACTCCATAAAAATTATCTTTGGTACCAGATAAAAGAAAAAGCTCAGAAATATTTTTGCCAAACTTTATCGAGATAGGTTCAGAATTCGAGATATCTTCAACCAATTTCGGGTTAATTATGCACCATATGGCCAATATCAGTCAAAATGAACTGAATTTTGGCACATTCAAGCGATTCCAGTCTAGAAGCAAGTACATCAAATTTGGTGTCGGTTCAGACATGGCTATAGCTACCATATATATATGTTTCAACCAATTTGGATTTTTAAGTCCCTCACATGCGTAATATGCACTCCACAACAATGATCTTTAGTTCTACCCAAGAATGTTTACAAAATCGTTTCATTTCTAGCGCACAATGACCCCCAAAATCTCCGGATAACAGTCCGTTAGACTATTGTGTCTGAAGTATTTTGGAAAGCAAGGTTGGCACTAAAAAACAAAAAAGAGTCGATCACCTCAAGCAAGCGCTTCGCCGGAAATGGGGCGAAATATGACAGAGCAACATTCGGGCAGCGTGTGACGGTTTCATTGGCCGTTTGAAGGCCATAATTCCTGCCAAAGGTGACAAATTTGAACAAATCTAAACTTATTCTAAAATTTTATGGTATTTCGGACATTTTTTGCTTTCATTTAATAAAATTCAAAAAAAAAAAAAAAAATTTACAAATTATGGCTTTTGACTTTGTTGCAGTTTTTTTTTATCTCACCCTGCATCACATATTGTTTTTGAACATGTCAAATGGACAAAAAAAAAAATAATAATAAAAAAATTTTCCTGATTTTACACTTGCTCTACAGGTTATAATTGAAAACCAATCGACAGGAAATTTTGCATGCAAAAAAAAATTCGGCAGGGAAGAAGACTGGCATTTTAGATGACCATTGGATTGTATTTAACTGCAAAATGGACCACAACTTTCGTGTGAAATTGTTTTGAATACAACACTACGGAGTGCATAAATATTGGGCAAATGCCCCGAGACAAAATCGTGAGGATAACATTTGGGCAGTACTCTGTGACATTATTTCAAAAATCTTTCTTTCAGAAATCTTCCGAAATGGATTTGGACATAGGGGGGCTTCTAACATATTGCATTGTTGTAGGGTATCACATGGTCGACCCCGCACGAGTATTGCCTATGCTTACTTGTTATACCCTCAGCCATATGGCTACAGAGGGTATATATCATTTGATACGGTCAAAACGTGCCCTAGACCCTAGGTCTCTTCGGACCAAATCCGTTTCAGAATATTTGGAGTCGATCTAGCGATGTCCGTCCGTCCGTCTGTCTGGCTGACTGGTGCGCACGATAACTCTCGAAGGGAGTATCCGATTTGGTCCAAACTTGGTACATCGCAATATTTTTGTCAAACTTAGATCGAGTTCGGAGATGGGCAATATCGATCCACTCCTTCTGGTACCTCCCACACAAAATGTCCAAATTTTCAAAAAAATAATTTATTGCACAGAAAGAGAAAGGATAATCCGATTTTGCTCCAACTTTGCGAATCGTAATATTTTCATCAGTTCTAGATCAGGTGCGAAAATAGACAATATCGGTCCACTCAATGAGGGACCTCCCCCAGAAAGGGTCAAAATTTTGAATAATCACAACTCTTATAAAATGTGATGTAAGAGCCCGATAGTCTTCAAATTTCACACATCGCAATAATTTTATTAGCACAAGGTTTGGTGCGCAAATGGAATGTATCGGTCCACTCCTTCTGGTACCTCCCCCACAAAAGGTCGAAATTTCAGAAAATATTTTTTGCACACAAAGAGAAACGATAACCCAGTTTTGCTCCAACTTTGCAAATCCTAATATTTGCGTCTGTGCTAGGTCAGGTGCGAAAGTGGACAATATCGGTCTACTCCATCAGGGACGTCCCCCACAAAGGGTCAAAATTTTGAATAATTATAACTTTTATAAAATGTGATGTAAAAGTCCGAACGTCTTCAAATTTCACACATTCCAATATTTTTATAAACCCAAGATCTGGTGTTAACATGGAATGTATCGGTCCACTCCTTCTGGTACCTCCCCCACAAAGTGTCGAAATTTTGAATACCCATGAAGCTCATAAAACGCCAAAATAAGATCCGATTCCATTTAGACTTGGCACATCTCAATATTTCCATCAACACAAGATCTGTTATAGAGGTGGTATAGATCGAACCATTTCTTCTGGTACCTCCTCTATACATAGGGTTCAAGATTTTGAAAAACAAAACGCACAAATAAAAGCTAAATAAACATCCAACTATTTTCAAATTTCACACACACAAATATTTTTGCTAACACAAAATCTGTTGTGAAGTTTATACGAAGTGTCACAAATTTCAATAATTTTATCTGTCATAACTTTCGAAACAATTTAGCAATTCTTTACCATTTGCTATGCTCAAATATTTCTCTCAATAAGAAGCCTGATATGAATATGAAATTTATCGGAATTTATGATTTCGCATAAAATTTGACATAAATAACTTTTCTTGTGATTTTGCCCCATATTTCGCTCAATATCAGATGAAGTATAAAAATGGAATATTTTGGTAGACTCTATATGGTACACCACGCATTTTTTATCATTTTCTAAAAATTATTACATATCTCATATAAAGTAAAGGGTTAGTCGATATAATCCATACCAGGAACGTTGGAACATTTATATCATATTTTTGAGTCTGATACGAAATGGACAATATTGGCCCATTCCTTCGAAACCGGCTCCATAGAGGGTCAAACGTTTGAATAATTGTAACACTTGTCAAATATATTTCGATTATTTAATCGAACATAGGCTGAGGGTATATATCTGTCGGCAATACCAACTGATACTTTTTAACTTGTTTTATATTGTGTTTATGTTTTTTAGGAGGATAACAATAGGGTTCAGAATATTATTTTAGGCCTAATAAATTGACTCAATTTCAAATCTGCTATAATGTGATATTTCAGGCTGTAAGTAAAAATATTCTTTATAAGTTCACTTTTCGGTAATCTGATTAAGTTTCCTCATAGCTTGAAGCTAAATTTCTGAATACCATTTTTGGCCATTTTTGTTCACAGAAACCCTATCCACACAGTCCCAATAAAGGATATTAAATAATTTTTGGTAGTTTGATGGTTTAGACACCAATTCCAAACGAAGTCAGCCAACGTTTCAAGTTCTCAGTAGGTAATAACACTTTTTGTATTTTATCTAAAATCGATGTGGGTATAGAATTTAAGTCCAGCCAAAATTAAAGTAGTTTTTACTCGTTTCAGTTTCTTCTCTTTAATTATACTCCAGCTTATAGTTATGTTCCTTAAAGTTTATGAATAATTTTCCTCATTAACCAAAATCCGCAACCTTGATCTACATAAAGTTCAGACAAAACAAATAACAACCACCCCAATGTGGCTCATCATGAACTTGTAACAGAAAAAAGAAAGCCACCATTATATGTATGTATGTATATCGTGAATGAAATGCATTTTAAATGCATGAACATGCATGCCCCAGCCATCGTCAGAATCAGAGTCAGAGTCACAGTCAGTTTTGTTTATGGATTTTATTTACCTCACCCCCCCTCCCACTTACAGCAACTAAAAGTTAGTACCATGTGAATACAAAAAAACAACAACTTTTGTTTTGAATTGAGTTGGCCTCCTCTGTTCCGATTATGTTTCAAAGTTATTTTTATTAAATAGATGCCGTCGTGTATACAACAAGTTTAAACTAGAAGTGAAAGAAACTTTCAAAAGCTTGACTTGATTGAGGGCAAGTACACAGAAACAAACATACATATGTTTGTTTATGTATTGCCATACAGATATGTGCCCTCTCTCCCGGCCGTTAGTGTTACTCTTCTTAATCATGATATGCTTTAAGGACATCTCACATTTTGTATGTGTTGTGTGTGTGAACGTTATATTGACATTTGCTACTGCAGGGTAATGGCGCCTTGAATGTGTGGAGAGGATTTCTGTAGACAAAAATGACAAGAAATGGTATTCAGAATTTTTGCTTTAAGCTATGAGGAAACTTAATCAGATTACTTAAGTATGTGAATAATTTGTTTTCGGGAGAAGATAAAATGACTGTCTCGAGGGGAATTTTTGTAAAAAAAATTAATAAACATACAAGAAAAAAGGGGGTAAATACGTTAACTTATAAGGAAACTAGACTCTCAGATTGAGAGTCATATCGCCCATTTACTCAAAAATACCCAGTGTAGAGAAAAATGCATTGTAAGTTATCGATTAAAACTCATTGAGATCTAAACGAAGATTTGATAGAAAATTAAAGTAAGATATGTAGAAAAAATATAACTTTGAGTTGGCGAGTGATATGCTGATTCAGTTAATCTGCATTAATAAAAACAATTTAAAAAGTATCAATTGGTTTTGCCTACAAATGTATACCCTCAGCCAATATTTGATTACTAAAATATACTTGGACTTCCGTTTGATTATTAACATTTTTGACCCTCTATGGAGTAGGTTCCGAAGGAATGGACCAATATTGTCCATTTCGTATCGGACCTAAATAAATATGACTTAAATATTGAGACGTACCACGTATAGACTATATTGATTACTTCTCTTACCTTATATGAGATACAGGGTGAGATAAAAAACCTGCAATAAAGTCAAACGCCACAACTTTTACACTTTTTTTTAATTTTATTGAATGGAATCAGAAATCTTGGGAAATAACATCAAACTTTAGTATAAATAGAAATTTGTTCGAATTGGTCACCATTGGCACGAATTATGGCCTTCAAACGGCCAATAAAACCGTCACACGTTGCCCGAATGTTGCTCTGCGGTATTTTGGCCCATTCCCGGCGAAGCGCTTGCTTGAGGTGATCGACAATTTGGTATTTTTTAGTGTCGACCTTGCTTTCCAAAATACTCCAGACTCAATATTCCAAGGGAGTGGTATCCGGAGATTTTGGTGGCCATTGTGCGCTAGAAATGAAGCCAGGAACCTCATTTTGTAACCATTCTTGGGTGGCGCGTGTTGAGTCCTGTTGGAATGTCCAAGGTATGCGGCCAAAATGTTTGCGTGCCCAAGGCTCAATACAAACTCCGGAATATTTTCGCGATAATATTCGGCATTTATTCTGATTAATACGAGCGGAGAGCTACCATCGGCTGTTATGGCCGCCCTCACCATCACCATGGTCGGCGCTTGAGGTCTGGTGGCCAACCGAAGGTGCACATTTCCATGTGACATTTCTTTCAAATTAACACGATCATTTTGTTTGTTTACAAACTGCTGGACAACGAATGTTTTCTCATCGGAGAAAACCAAATTCGGCGGTTCACCACTTTCGGCCAAGTGAAGTAACTCTTAGTTCTTTTGAGTCTATTTTCTTACTGTTGCGGTGTAAGTTCTTGCACTTTTTGAAATTTCAATGGCTTTATCCCGAGCTCATTTTTCAATACTTGCCGAATGGAATATTGCGATGTGTTCATCTCAGGAGAAATTTTTCGGCCACTGCGACTCGGGTTTTGATCAAGTCGCTTCTTTATTTTTCGAACTCTTTCTGCTGATGTTGCTGTTTTCTTCCGTCCAACCAAGACTAAATGGAATCGGATGTTAATTTCACGTTTTATGAGCTTCAAAGTTTTTACCCGTTGTGGAGGAGGTACCAGAAGAAGTGGGCCGACATATTATATCATCACGGCAGATCTTGTGTTAGTGGAAATAATGAGATGTGTGAAATATGAAGAGAACCGGATGCATATTTCGGATTTTATAATCGTTTTGGTCATTCAAAACTTTGTGGGGGAGCCGCCAGAAGGAATGGTCCGATTTCTGCCATATTTATAACAGATCTTGTGTTGATGGAAATATTAGGACGTGCAAAGTCTGAATGGAATCGGATGTTAATTTAGCGTTTATGAGCTTTATGGATATTCAAAATGCTTATGTAGAGGTGTAAGAAGGAGTGAACCGATACCTTCCATCTCGCCATCGCCAGACCTTGGATTAATACAAATATTGTGATGGGTGCGTTTTGAAAACAATCGGATTTTTAACTCTCATTTTATAAGAGTTTACGATGTAGATTGTTAGGATATTGATGTCCAGGTCTTCGGAGACGGTTCAGGGACTCATGGTAAATCCTTTAGAGGATGGTCGTCGACAGAAGATATCCAAGTTGTCGGGTTCGGTAACTCACGGTAGGTATATTCTAAAGCAGCTTACTGTGGTTATGTTCGGGAGAATATACCCAGGCCTTCTGAGATGGATTGGGACTCGTTATAGTTCTGTAGTAGTTAAAGGTATGTTCGGAAGCCGACATTTAGGCCTGCGCAGATGGATCGAAACTCATTAGGGATCGGCAGCTCTCTGTGGATATATTCGGGTTGAGCTGCTTGGTTCGTCTGCAATGGATATAGAACTATTCTAGCTTACCTTACAGATTAAGAGAACCTTTAATTAATTACCACTGTTTGACCTATGATACAGTACAACGAGACAAAGACTCCTGTGGAAGCTCCAGCGGAACGATGAGCTTTTGTCGTACAACGAACCAAATGTCCTTTGGCACAATGAGCAAAAATCTCCTGTGGAACCGAGGCTGAAGTGGGACAACGATTTTTTTTTTTGAGCCGAAACTCCTGTGGTACAATGAAGCAAAATCCCCTGTATAACAATTAGTCGAAGCTGCAGTGGGACAATGAATCTACTTTGAGACGAATCTCCTGTGGGACAATGAGCCAAAACTCCTGTGAAACCACGAGACAAAGCTCCTGTGGAACAATGAGCCGTTTTTGGCTTTTTGTCCCACCGGAGCGACAAGAAGCCAAAAAAAAAAAAATTCTGCAGAACAGCTTGCAGAAACTCCTGCGGCAAACGAGCCGAAGCGCCTGTGGTGATGAATTACAGTCTCTCAAATTAATGAGCGCAACTTCAGAAACGTATTTGCAGCTAACGGTTCTGATAGTCGGAGGATAGAAAATGATTCACAAATAACTAACTATCCTTTGACAAATCCCCTCTGCTGTAGTAAGCCTTGTCTCGTCGTAACTCTAAAGGTGACCGGCATTACCAAGTGAGAATTATTTTACTTATGCAGCAAACCGCATGTTTCCGAAAGCTGAAGTTTGCCAAAAAGATACTGGCTAAGGAGACCTTAAAAGATTTGGTCTAAGAACCTGTAACGCTTTTGGGGTGTTACAATATGGATCGAGTGCAATCAAAATCTCTTGGAATTTCTTACAACCCAATTTTAAAAAAATTATTTATGCAATTTGAACAAGGTTAAGATATAGTCTAGGATTTCTAAAAAGTTGGTCTTATCGCCAACCTACCCGCTAATAGCTACCTACCTGTCAAATATCAAAATTCAAGCTTATGCAAACAGATTAATTTATGGACTATCTGAAATTTGAATGATATTAGTCACCAATTTGCCATTACATCCTAAATGTTTTCCCAAATTACAGGAACTTATTCACTTATTTGAAGTTCCTCTAAGAAAAATCGATTTTCACTCCTTTTATTTTTCACAGTTTTTTCTCCTTTCCGCCATTTTAATGGGTATCGAACTTCAATACCGAATACGTAATTAAATTTGAAAGCTATACGCTTTGAATTCACATACCTATTCCCGACAGCCTTATTTCCCTTTCAATTCGCAACGCGTTGGTGGCGGCAAAGCTCCCCTTTTTAAAGGCTTTAGAAAAGAAAAGTTCTCAACAATGTCAACCACGTACATATCATGATGGGCTCCGCACCACCTACATGGTTTGGAATCTAATACAAAGTGAATGTGAGTGTATGAAAGGGATAAGTCACAATAAAAGGGTTGACTATAATGTTTGGAACCTACCTTAATTTGATTAAATATATTAACGCGTACGTGTGTGTGTGTGTGTGTGTGTGGGCCAAAACCAAGCAGAAAACGGTAACATCATTTACAGTATTGTTACAATCGCAATTTACATGCTCACACAAGTGTAGGACTGACTGACTGACTGACAAACTGGGTTGGTGTTGGTTGGCTGCCAGGCAAGTTGTGTTCGAACGAACGAACGAGTGAGTTCATGTGAGAAAATATCCGTTTGTAAACAAAGTATTATACACTCAATTGAAACGCCTTTAACACTTAAGCCCCGCTCCCAAAAGGTAATACTTATGTGTATTTTCTGCAACATGTGGAAAAATCCAGAAGCTTTGTGTTCCTTAGTCCTGGTTATGCCTGTATCCTTATCAGGCTGAAGATTAATGTAACGATTTGTTGCTATTGCTGCTGCTGCTGCTTTTTTTTCTCTTGAACAACCAACTATCTGTGTGTGTGAAGGGTGGGAGGGGTTTTTTGGGATGTGTCTGTTTGTTCAAAATATAATCGTGCGTATCTTATTTAGTACTTTTGACAACAATGTTTATGGTTTTAAGTATATTTTTCAAACGAAATCCCCGGTGTTAGGGATCGGGCACATAATGAATGGCATTGCGACAAATGTGATTAAATTTGCGAGAAGCATTGCAGGGATTGGGGGCGAGGTAAATTTCAACAAAATTAAATTTCGTATATAATGAGCAAATAATTATCAGGGAGATGCAACAATGTTCATAAATTAAGTTGCTTTTGTAATTTTTTTAGAAGAATCTGTTTTTGAAGACTATCTCGGCCACAAGAACAATTTTAAGGACTAAAAGGCAAAAATTGTGATACCCCCACCACCAAAACGAGGAATTCCTAAAGATGATTTTTAAGGACCAATATCGTGGATAAAAAAATTTTGAGGAACTTCTAGCCCTGAGTATTCTGTGTACTTCATCTGCAGGATTTTTGGTTTTTAAAATGGCCGTATTGGTGTAGGTCCCATATAAATTTACTTCCCTATATTCGGTATTTTGATGATTTAAGCAACATTGCTCACCAGAGTTGTTTCAAATTTCGTAATGATAGTTTGTAAAAGAGACTACAGTTTGTGACGGCTTTGCTAGTTCAGGTTTTCGTAGAGCCCCCATATACCGGTACCTCCCTAGGTATTTTGATGGTTTCAGCTGCATTATTCATCGGAATTGCTTAAAATTTCCTTACGAATGTTCGAAATGGGTACTACTGTCTATAACAGACAATTTGCTATGCATGTCTAGGTCTTTGTATAGACCCTAAAATAACGACAACCATTATATTCGGTATTTTTAAGATTTCGGATTCTATTTTTCTACTCTCGACCATAGTATGAAGAGTATATTAAGTGTGTCATTCCGTTCGTAAAACCTCGAAATATACATTAATGATCCCACAAAGCATATGTCCGATGTTCGCCCGTCTGTCCGTCTGTGGAAATCACTCTAGCTTCCGAACCAATTGAAGTAGATTGATAAATATTTACTCAAATGTATATTATGTTTGCAGGACTTTTGATATTGAAAATGGACCCTGTAGGTCCACGTTTTGGTATAGCCCCCCGTACTGTACCGATATTCAGTATATTGATGATTTTAGCGACAATATTCATCAGAATTGTTTCAAACTTGGTATTTCATGTTCGTATTGGGTGCTACAGCCTGTGTCAGGAGATTGTCTGTGCAGGTCCACGTCTTCGTATAGCCCCCATATAACGGTACCTTCCGATATCCGGTATGACGATTTTAGCGACATTATTCACCGGAATTGTTTCAAATTTGTTATTTGAAGTTCGCAATGAATATTACAGCTTATGACAGAAAATTGTTTGCCCTCACTATATTAGGTATTTTGATGATCTTAGCTATATTATTCACCGATTTTTTTCAAATTTTAAAATTGAATATTTCAAAGGCTTATGACAAAAGTTGCCCATACAGGTCCACGTCGTCGTATAGACCCTAAGATAATGTTTTTTGTTTTTTTAATTTCCAAATTCGTTCCAAATGGTTGGGGGTTTTCAAAGTTCGGCCCAGTTTTCTTCTTTTTAATGTGTTTTTAAGTGACATCGGGACCAAAATCGTTGATTTTTTTAAGGACTATCAGAGCCAGAGTTTTTGAAATTTTATCAGGGCCAAAATCAAGGATTTTTAACAATATACTGTAAAGATTTATCAGGACCAAAATAATATACTTCTAGATAATAGCAGCAGGGTAAATATCGTGGATTTCTACTTCTACTTTTTCTACTATTTCTACTTCTACTTGTGAAGTTGTAAGAATGTCATAATACAAAATATATTTTTTGAAATTTCAAATATCTTTAAATTATCTGGATTTTGGTTAATAGTACTTGGTTAATCGTCCTGTAAATCGTAAATCCTCTAAATATATCCAAAATATGAAATTTAAGTATTCAGGATTTAAGGATGTTTGACTCAAATTTCTTTGACACTTTCCTTAATTGTTTTAATTTCCCAGCTACTCATCGCCTGGTGTCCATCATCATCATATCCCAAAATGAATGGATTTCATTAACATCAATCATTCTCTGCCGACCAAAAAAACCAAGAAAAAACCCCAAACAGAGTCATTAGTATCTTACCTCCCTCCCTTCTTTTAATAGGCCTTTCCTATTCCTCCTTAATGACCCAAGTCGACGGGGTTAATGTATGCATTCATGCATGTATCTGTCATTCACAATCATATTCACTCGCCACGTTGAATGTATTCCAATCCAGTCGCATAAGATCTCGTCATGATGCTGACCATTGTCATATAAGCTGCCTCATTTAATTTTCATATGTGAATGTCCCCTCAAGGTTTATGAATTAATAACATTTACTCTGGGGCTTGTCCATTTTATGGTTAGCCAAGAGAGAAAGACAAAGGCCAGGCCAGTTGATTGCATTTGACATTTATGACAGATTTTCATTTGTCGCAGACAGACAGACAGACATATATAGATAGACAGGCAAACATATGTAGAGCTAGACACAGGACATATGGATGGACATGTGTGTCCATGTGTGCATGCATGCGTGCGTGCGTTTGTGCAAGTGCGTGATAAAACAACATTTATGTTGGTTGCTGGTCGTCATGGTAATCCTCTGCAGGCATTGATTTTTTGTCTTTAGCCAAGATTGATGTCCTTGTTTATGAGTGTGTCGGTTGTTCTGTTGTTGTTGCTATTATGCACTTGCCTCAAATGTGAAGGTAATGGAGGGAAATGTATTCAAACATTGAAAGTAGCAAAATAGTTGAATTAAACGACAAATATGACAAACTTGTTCTCGAGATAAATGTGAAGGCTTTAGAGTGGGGGTATTTGGGGGATTTAAAGATTACTCGGTTATGGTTAAAGAGAACAGCTAAATTTTGTGTTAGAATATTTAAAATTTTTTAATGAAGGGTGGATATTATAATTTTTTGGCAATACTCTTTAAAGAGTTCAATCATGTTTCGCTCTTTATTTCACAGCCAAAGATCTCCAGATTTGATTCGTAGCTACCATTCGCTGCAATTGCGCCTTTGTTGCTCAACAATGTGGACATTTTGGAGGTAGGATTTAGGTATGAACGGCGAAGTGCCTTTTTGGCCAAAGGGTACTTAAGAGTTAATAGGGTGGATTTCTAAAGAATAACTTACGGGACTATCAGAGCCAAAACAATGGACTTTTGTAAGAACCATGATGGATCTACACACCAAAATCCAATTTCCTTTATTTTTAAAAATTATTCCTTCAATGGCTATCGGATTCAAAATGTGGATTCCTAAAAACGATTTTAGGATTAAGGTATGAAGTTAGGTGTGAGTAGGTAAGAAGAATTGTCGATTTTAGAGTGATAATCATACAGAAGCATTGCAAAAGCTACCAGTTTGTTATGGTTTATAGACTGGCAGAATCGTAACATAACTCTGAATGATGAGCGCTACCGTAAGATGGTATTCAATTTTTTTCCCATTTCGGTCCGATTTCTGACCGAAAGTTATATGCAATGTTTGACGTGTTGTCGAACCGGTACAGATGAACATCTAAAGTTTTAGTCGATTTTCGAACCGAAGTGGCACAGAATTGGCATTGATATCCATTAGAAATTATGAAGGGGAAATTAGAGCTGTCGGACTGAACTCGGAAGTAATATCGTGAGAAGTTCTGATTTTTATACCCTACACCACAAGGTGGTTAGGGTATTATGTCTTTGTGCATTTGTTTGTAACAGGCAGAAGGAAACGAGATAGACCCATAGTTAATTTTGATGATCTGCATAGAATCACATTCTGAGTCGATTAATGCATGTCCGTCCGTTCGTCCGTCCGTCCGTCTGTCCATGTATTTTTGTAAACAAAGTACAGGTCGCATTTATTGCCCGATCCAGTTTAAAGTTTGCAAAGATCTTTTGTTTGGCCCAAGGACGAACCCTATTGAAATTGGAGATAATCGGTCGAAATTTAGATATAGCTCTCATATATATCTTCGTCCGATTTGCCTTTTATTGTGCACCAAACGTGTAATATCATTCCGAATTGTATGGAATTTTGCATATACACCCAAATTAGGCCTGAAAATATGTATGCCAAATTTGATCGAAAACGGTTCAGATATAGCTATAGCTCCCATATATATTGTCCATCCGATTTGTTACTTTTGTCCACCGCCGCCGTAATATGCACTATGCAACAACAATATTTGGGGAAATATATCAAATACAGCTCAGAAATACATTTGCTAAATTTTATCGAGATCGGTTCAGATTTGGATATAGCTCCCATATATAACTTCGTCCGATTAGCTTTTATTGTGCACCAAACGTCTAATATTTGTCCAAATGGGATGGAATTTGGCACTTACGACGGAATTGAGTCTAGAAGTTAGTATGTCAAATTTGGTGAAAATCGGTTCAGATAGTGCTATAGCTCCCATATATACTGTTCATCCGATTTGTCATATTTGTTACCCACAGCCGTAATATGCACTCCGTAACGACGATATTCAGGGAAATATATCAAATACAGCTTAGAAATATCTTTGCTAAATTTTGTCGAGATCGGTTCCGATTTGGATATAGCTCCCATATATATCTTTATCTGATTTTAAATTAATTGTGCACCAAATGGGCAATAAAATTCCGAATTTAAAAGATACAAATGCTTCGGCATATTTAGTCCTTTGAACTTTAAATTATAATTATAATCATAGTGTGTATGATTGAATTCTCCCATAAAAACTTTTAATTGTTATGTGGAGCTCTACTTAATTAGCAAAGTGGTGTAGGGTATCATAAAGTCGGCCCCGCCCGACTTGAAGACTTTCTTTACTGGTTTTTTTTTTGCCGACTTGCTAATAGTATTCGAGAGAAATGTCTTATGTAGTTCTGATGTATACTTTAACATGTGATACTCTACAACACTACAATATTTTGGAAGCCCCCTTATGTCCAAATCCACTTTGGAAGATTTAGTTTTTGAAATGATGTCATAGAACCCTGTCCAGATTTAACCCTTAACTTTTTGACAGGGGACATTTGCCCAATATGTAGGCACTTCGTCGTGTTTTTAGGTCCATTTTACATCTAATTATAGTCCAATGATCATCCAAAATCCTAGACTTATTCGTTGTTCCTAACTTTCTGCTCATGGAAAATTCCGTGGTTTTTAATCGTTACATGTAGAGAGAAAATCCGGAAAATTTTTATTTTTTGGTCCATTTCAACCCCTAACTGTACATCTCCAAACACAATAGGCTTTAATTCTGGCCATAACCCTATGCAATATTTCGTGAGAATCGGACGATAATTGTGACCTGTATATATTACCCTCAACACATAGTGTTGTAGGGTGTAAACAAAACTTTACAAAATATCGATATTGGCTTATTTTTACGCGATTTTCCTAGATTTTATCTATTTCTGGCAAGAAACCATTGCGAATTAATGAGACTTGACTTGACTTATAAGCAGAATAACTAAGATCTCTTTCTCGTACATACATATTGTACATATTTTACTATATATCCGATATTCAGGCATCACGGTAAGGTTCAGAAGTGACCTTTAAATTTATTTGTGATTTCGCCAGGATTAAACACATTCACAATTGCGACCTATAGCGTGATTACAAATTATCATGGACAAATGGACATACATAGCTAGATCGACTCAGCTCAGTGAGATAGGAACTTTCATATATAGTTTCCTATGTCGGGAACCATATTTCAAGGTCTTACAACATTTTTGGCCCAATCAAACTTATAATACTGAACTGAAAAAATATATAAAATCTTGAAAGTCTGAAAATTGATACAGAAATTTTGTCAAACTGAACAAATTGTACAGTTTGAGTGTTAAAAAGTCTAATATTAGAATTAAAGGGGACTTGTTGCTGACGGAGTACCTGGCATTTGCTAGTGTACATATATGCCAAAGTCAATTAATTATAGTACATTTTTATACCCTACAACACTATGTGGTGGGGGTATTATAAGTTTGATTGGGCCAAAAATTATGTAACATCACGAAATATTGATTTCCCACATAGGAAAGTATATATAGATCTTCCTATCTCGCCGAGCTGAGTCGATCTAGCTATGTATGTCCGTCCGTCCGTCTGTCCGTCTGTCCATGTTAATTTGTAATCACTCTACAGGTCGCAATTATGGCCCGATCTTCACGAAATTTAGAATGGAGGTGGGGCTAGGGTCAGAATAGAATCCTATTTCTTTTGGAGATGATCGCCAAATGTTTAGGGGTTGAAATGGACCAAATACTGAAAACATGTCGGATTTTTCAGTAGCTATACATTTCGCAATTATAGACCAATCGACGCGGAATTTCGCCTGTAGCTAGAGTTTAGGGCGGGGAAGAAGCCTACCAATTTGGGTGGTCATCGGATAATATTTAGCGGGTAAAATAGACCATATCTTTTGTGTTGAAAAAATTCAAAATTTTTCATTAAACCGTGAATTTTTTAAATCCCGGCGAAATCACAAAGTCATGACAAGGTTACTTCTGACCTTTACATTGATGTTAACATCCAACAAAACGGATATGTAGCAAAATATGAGCCATATATATGTCTATCAAAGAAGATATGCTTGAAAGATCTCATATATGTCGAGAACGGCTGAACTGATTTCGACAGTTCTCATTAATTCAGAATGACCTCTTGGCAGGAAAGAAAAAAACGTCTAAAAAATCGCATAAAAATATCTCTCTAAAGATGAAAATATTGATTTTGTAACATTTTCTCATATTTTTTCAATTTTGTCATATTTTTGGCATATTTTCATTTAGAATTAAACATTTGGTAATATTTCTACAGCTAACAAAACTATATAGTTAGGATATCAGGATATCATATACAGATCGCATTTATGGCCCGATCCTCACGAAATTTTGCATGGGGATAAGATGAGGGTCAGAATAGAAGTCTACTCTTTTTGGAGTGATCGCCATATATTTAGGGGTTGAAATGGACCAAAAAACTGCAAAATTGTCAGCAGGTCGTAATTATCGCCCGATCCTCACGCACATTTGAATGGGGTTACCGGACATTGCAAAAGCCAAGCAGCTTTTGGATGGCCATCCAAAAATGTTCAATGTGTAAAGGAGTTTGCCAACTTTTGTAGACAAAATACGAAAATGTCCATTCCAGTGACTTTTTGGAGAATTCACAAATACAGGAAAGACGCACTTCTGCCTATTTCGTTAACGCTGATTTCGTTGAAGAGTATAGTCAAATATCTGTATCTCATGTAGATGCATTTCAGTCAAAAACCAATAATAAATGTTAATCTCCTGCCACTTTTGAGAGATTATAGGTCTTTGGGAAATATTGGTTCCAGATCAAGGAAGACCATTTAAATGCAACATCTACCAATAAATTGGAAATGAGCAAATTAGTTTAAGTTGCTATTATTCGAAAATTAGAGAACGAAACCTAATGGTTTTCTTTGATTATTTGTCACAATATCTTGTGGAATTCTTTCGAGTATCTTGTCTATATAAACTGTATCGTTTATTATAGTGTTGTAGGGTATTCAACGGTCGGCCCGCTCGACTGTAGCCTTTGCTTACTTGTTCATTCTTGGTTTTAGAAACATCAAATAGTTTGAAATCTCCAATCATCTTTCAGATAAGCAGTTCGTCGTATAAACGTACGCCGAATTTATACACCGTATGTGACAAACACAACCAAGTATATGAGAATTATTTAACGTATGCAGTAGACGTAATTTGTACGCAGACCAGTTTTCAATGTCACTGATAACTTATATTTTGCTGGCTGGTTGATGCCGCCCACATTATTATCGTTGCATATTGTTATTGCTGTTGGCTATGTACTTTGTTGTTGTGCATACGGTTGTGAATTATGAGTAATATACGCGATAAATTCAAAACGTTACCAAAATTATCTAAGAGTTTTGCGCTAATTAAAAATATATATACACCTTGTGGTATCTAAAATGATTACTCTCCATAGTATGGTGTAGGGCATAAAAAAAACTGTGATCATAAATTGACCTCTCAACTGCAAATTGCTACTTTAGAATTCTGTTACATTTTTAAAAAACCCTGTATGCACATTTTTGCCTTGGCCGATTGAGTCTCAAAAGTATGTTGCCCCAACAGCCCCTCACCCTCTTCTCATCGTGCCTTTTAAAAACAATTTAATTCACTGAATACTTTTGTCATTTGTTTCCGTTGTATTTACTTATCATAGAGAAATAAATTTAAAAATGGCCTTTCTCTCTCTCTCTCTTCCTAACAGTTGCTGCCAAGTGGAGCATTACGAACGCATTTTCCGTTTTCGTTTCATTTTGGCTCAGCCAGTTTGTCTTTTGTAGCATACAACTTATTTGCAAATGGTTGGTGTTAAGCGGGAAAGCTATTGATGGTATAGCACGCATGACATTCGGCCTTATTGCTCGTCGGAGGCGGGGTTCAATAAACCACAATTTCCCATTACCATCAGGCTACAAGTAAATATATTAATATTTGCGTGCTTATATGTTTGTAGGGGTAGAGAGGAAAAGGAAATAAATCAATCCAACTACATAGAAAATTGATCGCTATGGCATAAGGTATCTGTTAATTTAACAGAGCAGGAAAAGGAAATGCCTAATACACATGTAGCTGGAGTTTGGAGAGAACAAACAGAATGGCTGAACTACCTAAATGTTGTCGAGCAACTCGATGTTGCATTGCTCTTTTTGCCCACCCAACCTGGTTGCAACATGTTCATGTTTCCGTCGGATATAATATGTGTTGCAACCCCAAACACATTAGCAACAAACTTTCCTTGCCTCTAAAAGAGATCAAACAGATAAACGTGAAGGTCTACTCAAGCAACATATTTTGGCCTTTATTTAACATAAATTCAAAATTGAAAACAATGACCATTTAATAGTTATAGGAAAACAATTAATATTTAATATGGACATAGAAGACTTAATGAAATAATTAAGAAAAATATATAATTAATGAAAGTATGAAAACAAAATCTTAATAGCTAGTATAAATATAAAAACAAGAAATATGTTCGAGTGTTATTTCACTTTGGATTCATTCCGTTACTGAATTTATAAAAAAAAATTGTTTGAAAGAAAAAGAAATAGAAAAAAATATAACCATAGCTCATCATTGCTTCTTGACTACACATCCTCAACTAAACTAACATTCGTAGTCAGAAGCGTTTTTATGCATCAACTTTTCTAAATTCTCTTAAACATCAAAAAAAATAACCAAAACTCAGAATAAGGGTGACCATATTATCATTACATTTTACACACTTCTTAGGTTTCAAAAAAAATTAGAAATTTCTTATAAATATTAAATTTAATATCAATTAGAAACCTAATCAACATGTCATAACTCAATATTAAATTATCCAATACATTTCAAATTAATAATTGCATAATAAGTTATAACATTAAATAAAACATATGGTCACTCTTTTTATGGTTTTGTTATTGTTATATTTGTTTTTTGATCTATGTTTTGCTTTTGTGCAGAATCAAAACAAAGAGTTCATCGACTTACGTTTCATCTTTCTTGCGTTCCCTCGTTGAAAGTACTTTCTCTGAGATTACACGTTGTAACAGCAACTCTGGCTTAAGAGAAAAAGAGATCAATTCAAAATGTAAACAATCATATTAATTTGATGTATGAGACGTTTCAAGCAGACGGTTGTAAGCATACAGGCTGTGTTGACATTTGTTTGACATACAAGTTTGATTAAACCACTCTGTTAGCTATGGAGAACTTAACATTGTGGACATCAACATCAGCGACACATATAAACATACACACAACACACTTCATAAAGGGCATGCAATGCAACCAAAGGAAAAAAAATAAATATGTAAATAATGTGTGTATATTTAGTAAGTGCTCACTGAATATTGCGGAATTTATTATGTTTTTACTTTTTATTGCTGTTTTCTTTTTCTTCTTTAATCTTTTCAATTTTTAAACAAGAAAACCAATTTATATTTTAATCAAAAATAACACTCGAAGTTAAAAGAAAAAAAAAATTAATTAGAAACGCAAACGGGTTTGGAAGTTTAAATTATTTAGGAAAGAAATTAGGTTTTTTTTATCATTTGTTCAGGACGTTATCAAAAAAATAGTGGCAATGCTTATGCATGCTTACAAAAATTTCACTTTTTTTTTGTCTCCTTACTCAATTTTTTGGATGTTTTTAGCACTTTTTTTGACCTTAAGGAATACAAAATCACTCCGGGCTCAGTTTAGGTGATCCCGACCAATGGTTTTTACTAAATTTGCAGCAAATTTTATGCCCTTTTGAGGATAGTACGGTGAAATCCAAATAAAATTTATTTTCTTGCCAAGGAAAATATATCACTCAAAGTGTAGGGTTCCTCTAGATGGCAGTTTCTCTGAATTCTTCTCCAGTCACACACTATAAATACTACCGACGGACAGACGGATTATATTGTTTTCCTGAGCGGTACGTCAGCGATGCGATAATCACGACAGCTGCTTAAAACTGGTCGGTGTGTTTGATGACAACTTAGCAAAACCAAACGCCAAATGTTTGTCCCAATTTCTATTATGCTTCTTCCTTACATGACTGCTTTGGATCTACCAAACAATAAATGAGAACGAGTAGGAGAATTTAGGGAGATTAAAGAAAAGGTTAAGGCAAATTAAATTACCTTTTCAACAAATCACCAATAGATAAGGAATGAAAAGTGAATACCACAGAATACGTGTTTTATTGTAATAAGGTACGCGAACACGTATTTGAATATGCCGAATCGTATCTATACAAAATTAATAAGAATTTAAAAGAGTGGAATTCTCAACGTGGTGAAACTATGCATAAAGTTCCAGTATACTCACATTTCATGTATTAATGATTGTATTTACAACCAAAATGTTAATTATAACTTTATAGGATTTAAATTAAATAAGCCGTGTTTTACTTGAAGAAAGAAATTGCACTTGTAATCACAACTCAAGCAGAAAGGTGTTCACTTATGTCTTGAAGGCAACCAAATGGACGAGAATTCTGTCTCCTCGACACAGAAACCCTCCAAAATTGCAAACCAACGCTATCATTCCAAAGCTTTTTGACAAGATGGCTAAAACGAACAGCAGAAAAGATCAATTGGCTGATAAATAGAAAACACCACAATGGCTCGAATATCCAGTAGAGGTCGCTCGAAAAGCCGTTACCAATTTAGGACTTTTAAAAAAAAATTATATATATTGAAAAAAAAAACCAATCATTGCAAGCGCCTCTACAAACCCCCCGGCCAAAATCAGACTTTGGGGGCAAATAAATTGCCGCCAAAAGCTGATACCGCTTGCAATCAATTTCTATTGCCGTATGTCTTTTGCATGATATACACCTATAAAATGACCTTGCAAATCCTCCAGTTCATAATTACAATTTCCTAATTTTTTACCCACCCGAGCCTTGAGGAAAGTTGGTGCAAGTTTTGCATTATAACCCTGGGCGAAGTTACTTTGCTTGAAGTTCCTTCTAAATACCTCCTGGCCTTCATCATAGGATACCTCCCTGGATCTAAGATTATAAGCTCTTTCATTCCTGTTAAATTGCTTGTTCATCATTTCTTTGGCTTTACTGCCTATTATAGCAAGGGAATCATTTTTATCAAAATTCACTGTTCTATCCTCTAATAATTCTAGTTGGCGCAGAAGCTGATATGTTTTACCATTCGTGACCATATTCTGACCGAATGCAAGGTAGTAAGGCGATGTCCCTATAGCAGAATGAACTGTGGATCTCAGTGCGCAGCCAATGTCACTCAACATCAGATCCCAATTTTTTTGGTCAGGCGTGATGTATGATTTGATAGCCGCTAAGACCGATCGATTTACGCGTTCTGATGCATTTGCCTGTGGAGAGTGCACTGCTGTGCAGAAATGAGTCACACTGTACCGTTTAAGAAACTGACTAAACTGCTTTGATTTAAATTGAGATCCGTTATCTGATACTACCACTTCCGGTACACCATACGTATGAAATAACTCATTCTCTAGATAATTTATGACACTATCGGTCGAGAACTTTTTAACAGCCTTTAGGAACGGGAATTTTGTAAAGTGGTCTAGGGCCACAAAAATACCTATATTTCCTGACTTCGATCGAGGATATGGTCCCAAAAAATCTATATAAACTTTTTGGAAAAACCGTTGAGTCTGCGAAGTTTTACCAAGTGGGGGTCTGAGGGTCTGACTAGGGTGTTTAGTGGATTTACAGACGTCACAATTATTTATGTAATTTCTTACGTCCACAACCATATTCGGCCAGAAGTAATATTTTCTCAGCTGGAAGAGAGTTTTATTGATACCTCCATGAGAGGATAATGAGTCATCATGGGCTCTTTTTAACAACTCCGGGACCATCGATTGAGGGATCCACAATTTCCAGGATAAATCATCCTGTAGCTGATCACCTGAAGCATGTTCCGTCCTTCTATAAATATACCCATCAATAATCCTGAGGTCGGGCATGTTATCTAATGTCTTCTGGACCTTGTTCAAAAGTTCTTTATAGCTATCTGATTGAAAATGAGCGGACTCTAAATCTACAAACAACCCACTCCCATTTTCAATATCAAGAGAAGATAGGCTTACTTCTAAGGCCGACAAATCTTCGGTATTGGTCCGGGAAAGTGCATCGGGGACTACGTTCTGGCTACCTCGTCTATGTTTAATAGAAAATTTATATCCTTGAAGCTTCAAGGCCCATCGAGCTAACCGAGTACTGAGGTCTGTTTGGGACATGAGCCACTTCAACGACGCATGGTCGGTGATGACTGTGAACTCATGTCCTTCCACATACGCTCGGAATTTTTTAATGCTTAGCATTGCTGCCAAGCATTCTTGTTCGGTCACTGAATAGTTACGTTGGGCTTGATTGAGTTTCTTTGACATAAAGGCAATAGGAAACTCTTCGCCCTCCGCATCCTTCTGGACCAATACACCTCCTATACCAGTTCTACTAGCGTCACAGTGTATGAAAAACGGCTGTGAGAAATCTGGGCTATGTAGAACTGGAGCAGTGCTCAGATGGGTCTTTAAAGCCTCAAAAGATTTTTGGGCTTCATCAGTCCAAACAAACTTACGCTTAATTTTAGTTAAGTCAGTGAGAGGTGTAGCAACAGAAGCGTAGTCCCTAATGAATTTCCGGTACCAGCCTGTCATGCCTAAGAACCGACGTACTTGTATGACCGACTTAGGTACTGGGAACTCTGTTATAGAAGATACTTTTTCAGGGTCTGTTCTTATGACCCCACCTCCAACCAAATGTCCAAGATACTTAACTTCGGGCACGCAAAAGTTACTCTTCTCCACATTGATGGTAAGACCGGAATCCTTTATCTTGCCTGCCACCAGCCTTAGAACTTCGAGATGCCTTTCAAAAGAGTCCGAAACGATCAGCAAATCATCGAGATAAACAAACACTTCTGTCTTGAGAGCCGGTGGGATGACCTTGTCCATTAATCGCGACATGGTCTGAGGCGCGTTGCAAAGCCCAAAGGGCATTACCGTATAATGGTACAACGGCCTCCCAGGAACAGTAAATGCTGTTTTCTCTCTAGATTTCTGATCCAACGGAATCTGCCAAAAGGCATCCTTCCGATCTAAGGCTGTAATAAATTCGGCTTTAGGCAACCTGCTCAGTATACCATCAATATGGGG
Organism: Musca domestica; assembly: GCF_030504385.1. Taxonomy (NCBI): domain Eukaryota; kingdom Metazoa; phylum Arthropoda; class Insecta; order Diptera; family Muscidae; genus Musca; species Musca domestica. The sequence continues at coordinate 4,421,758 of NW_026712362.1, forward strand.
AAGAGGGTAAGCATCACCTACGGTGACAGAATTCAACTTACGACTGTCTAAACATAGCCTATTCTTCCCAGGTTTTCTGTGAAGAACAACTGGCGAGGACCAGGCACTGTTACTTTCCTCTATAACTCCAAGCTCTAACATTCTATCCAGTTCGGCATATATTAATTTTTCAATGGCCGGAGAAACAGGAAAGTGCCTCTGTTTAATGGGCCTCGCCGTACCTGTGTCAATGGAGTGCTGGAGAATATGGGTTCTTCCAAGTCCTTGCTTGGAATAGGAAGGAAAAAGATTGATAACCTTACCAAGATAGTGCTTCTGGGATTCAGTGAGTTGGATTTGAGGAGTTATTTCTGAAACCTCGGACATAGTATCGGATATGTACTCTTTTGTAACTAGACCTGGAGGCAAAAGATCGAACAGATTCCAAAAATCTACCCCTAGAAATAAATTCTTTTCAAGGCTAGGAATGATAAAAATAGATATATTCTTTTCAGACCCTTTGAATGTTACTTTTGTGTCAACATATCCTACAACATCCTGACTATTCCCATCAGCTGTCTTAACAGACGATCTCAACTTTTTATACGGTTTTCCTGATTCTATATACTTCTTCGCTACCTGAGAACCAATGCAACTAAGTGAAGCCCCTGTATCCATAAGTCCAAGCATTTTTTCTCCAAAAAGGATGACCTCAGCGTATGGCCTAACATCACATGGATTATCGAGAACTGAGCAAAGTAACTTTTCCCTGAAATTTTTAACTTTTCTCCAATAGTTACGAATCCTATTTGCTGATCTGGATGGTTTCAACTGGGGTTCGTCATTAAATATCCTCTCCCTAGCTTCGTAATATTCTTTTATGCGGACATGCAAAGGCTTAAATATATGTAAGTTCTTATTAGATTCATCATTCGAATTCTCAAAATGATTACCGAGACTGGTTTTCGGGAAACTTTGTTCCATTTTTCTTAAAATTTTATAATCGGTGTTATAGTTTTGGGTGCACACGCCAGTGCGCTCGACATCTAGTTTTTTGAATTGCATTTTTTGCAGTTTGGCTTATAGGTATCCGGCGTACCACAACCGTAGCAAAATACGGTCCTATCAGCCAAACACTCTTGGTAACGGTGGCCGGACTGACGACAGTTCCAACAACTGAAACCCACTGCAGCTATTTCATCAGTCGTTTTGGCCAATGGCTCCACGTCCTGGTTTACTACCATCTCATCTAACTCAGACACCCTTTTAGGGACCAAAGTGGGCTTAGAGAAACCTAACCCATGCTTGCGCCTAACATCCTGCATGAAGAATTCTCTTCTTCTACAAATATCCCTTAATTCCTGCAGGGATGAAATCTTCAAATTTAGGATCTCATGCTGTATTTCCGGAAGCAAATTACGCCTAAGAATCTCTACCAACAAGCTAGAGGAAAGAGGCTCTTTCAATCTATCCGTCAGCTCTACCACAGACTCGTAGAAGTTGTCAAAGCTCTATCCCTGTTTCTGCTTCCGGTCCCTTATTAACTCTCTGATGTCTACATCTGACCTCGAATCGCTGTATTGTTGCCTCATAGCCCTACATAAACCATTCCAACAAACTGATTCTACTGACCTGTGATACCGCCAGAACCAATCTGCGGCCTTTCCTTCAAACAGAGAACTGGCATTTCGGCACAGAAGATCAAAATCGCCTTGTAGTGTTTGTGAAGTTAATGCCTCAATTCGATAAATAAAATTCTCAACAGAAATGCTATTAAAAGTTCCAGAAAATTTTATTCTCCAGTTGGAGATTATGTGCAATACTTTATCCGGTCTAGAGCTTAGGTCGGATGACGAGGAATTATTGGAAGCGGAAGGTCCTGATCTACTAGTATTCAGCGGAGCATTATTTTGGGTCTGGGAGTTGTTAAGGGAAATGCCAAACATTTCCCTAAATGTACGTTCCTCTACAGCAGGTAGGGTGTGCATTTGTCGGGGTGACGCATTTTGAATAGGGGGTTGAACTGCTGTTGGAGAAGTGGACTGACCATTCAAATTCATTCTCGAAAACCTTGACTCTATATTAGTCTGAACCAATCTTGATATTTGGTCACTTAAGTTTGCAAAAAGTTGCGTTTGTTGGGCAGTAACAATAGAGGATATAATTTCCTGCAACTCGCTGGGCCTAACTGTCATAGTATTCTCTGGACAACCTGGTGTGGGAAGAGTTGCCGTAGCTGGAGCTGTACGATCTTCAGAAACCCTGGGATGAGGTATTTGAGACGAAGTAGATTTAGCCTGCGATCTAGTAGTTATACCTGACGAACTGGGCGTTGGAGGTTATGTCAAAAGTCTACAGTTACAAACCGGACAAAAGGGTCTAAGTTTTTCCGCCTTCGAAAGACAGGACTTATGGAAACAATGTCCACAATTAGTTCTTACGAATTGTGCTCTTGTAGTCACTGCTGACCCACAAGCTCCACATGTTGGCTGCTGGTCAACAGCAACTGCAACCTCCTCACTACCTTGTTCTACGGACATTATTAAAATTCACCTCAAAATATTACAATTCCAGATATATTTGAAAAAAAAAAATTTTTTTTAAGAATATTCACAAGGAATCCAATGAATTTCACAAACTAAATTTGGAACCCAAAAACTACAACTTAAAACAATTTTTACTGAAACCAAGATATTTTAGAACTTAGTATTTGTAACTAAATACAACTTGAACCAGGTTGTACCTTAATGTTCAAATAATTCAACGAAAAAAAATTAAATATTAAAGAACAAAAAAAGTAATGAAAGTGGAGATGCAAAAACTAATAACTTTGAATTTTCTGTCTGTAAATATAACAGCCAAAAAAATAAATCGTATAAATTCAAAAGTAATTCGCAATACTAATAAGGAAATAATATATTTATGTGTATATAAAAATTAAAATGAAATTCGGAATACCAAAAATTATTAATTGTTCTATCTGTTTGATCGTCAATATAGTATGCAAAGATGTTGTTGCTTTATTAACATTCGGTAGAATAGTTGTTAGAAAAAGTTAGAATAAATTTCATTCTTCGGTACAGATTGCATTCTTCTGCAGGTCCAAAAAGAATGATAGGATTTACCAGTTTTCCAACCCCTTATATACGTGGACAGAACTAGCTTCATAAAAATCCAGAATCTGTATTCCAACATTACATTAAGGAATGCCAAACAGGTAAATAGAAAATAGAAAGATGTGTAAAACATAGATAATTCATGGTCATTTCAGGATAGCAATATAACCCTGAATGAATTCCGATGAATTAAAAAAATGCTTTAATTGAAAATATAACAAAAAATTTAAGAAAAACCCCGTATAGAAAAAAGATTGTTAATTGGAACCGAATAAGAAAAGCTTGATGCTAGGTGTTATAAAAAAAACCAGTAAGGAAAGCTCAAAAGTCGGGCGGGGCCGACTATATGATACCCTACACCACTATGCATATTTAGTAGAGCTCTCGTAAAAAGGTTTATACAGGGCATTTCAGAGCTCTATGAGATATTTGGTACAAAATCAAAATCTATCTAATTCTATCGTGCATTTTACGAACTATAGCTATCTCTGAGCCGGGTTTCTCCAAATTTTACGTATTAGCTTCTAGACTGAATTCGGTCTTATGTACGAAAATTCAGGTGATTTGGGCTGATATTGACCATTTAGTGCACATTTAACCCTAAATCGGATGAAGATATATATGGGAGCTATATCCAAATCTGAACCGATTTTGATAAAATTTAAAACAGCTATTCCTGTGCTCCATCTAATACCTGGTACCAAATATCACGGTTGTGGAGTGAATATTACGAATGTATGGGACTAAAACACTAAATCGGATGAAACATATATATGGTTGCTATATCTATATCTGAACCGATTTTCACTAAAATTGATATACTTGCTTCTAGGCTGAATTTGGTCCGATGTACTAAAATTCAGTCCATTTGGACTTATATCGGCCATTTGGTGCACAATTAACCCGAAATCGGATGAAGATATATATGGGAGCTATATCCAAATCTGAACCGATTTCGATAAAATTACAAACAGCTATTTCTGGGTTGTATCTTATATCAGGTACCAAATATCATTCTTGTGGAGTGCATATTACGAATGTGAGAGGCTTAAACACCAAATCGGACAAAACATATATATGGGAGCTATAGCTGTTTCTGAACCGATTTTCTCCAAATTTGTTGTATTTGCTTTAAGGCTAATCTCGGTCACATGTGCCAAAATTCGGGCCATTTGGGCTGATATTGGCCATTTGGTGGTCAATTAACCCAAAATCGGATGAAGATATATATGGGAGCTATATCCAAATCTGAACCGATTTCGATAAAATTTAAAACAGCTATTTCTGTGCTCCATCTAATATCTGGTACCAAATATCACGGTTGTGGAGAGCATAGTAGGAATGTGAGGGACTTAAAGATCAAATCGGATGAAAGATATATATGGGAGCTATAGCTATATCTGAACCGATTTTCTCCAAATTTGACATACTTGCTTCTAGGCCGAACTCGGTTGGGTGTGCCAAAATTCAGGCAATTTGGACTGATAGTGGACATTTGGTGCTCATTTAACCCGAAATCGGATGAAGATATATGGGAGCTATATCTAAATTTGATCCGATTCTCACCAATTTCAATAGGGTTCGTCCTTGGGCCAAAAAAATATTGTTTGGAAAATTTCATCTCAATCGGATAATAAATGCGACCTGCATTTTGTTCACAAGAATACATGGACAGACGGACGGACGGACAGACGGACGGACATGCATAAATCGACTCAGAAAGTGATTCTATGAAGGTTCTCAAAAGTAACTATGGGTCTATCTCGTCTCCTTCTCCATGTTACAAACAAATGCACAAAGACATAATACCCTTACCACTATGTGGTGTAGGGTATAAATATTTTATATTCGGGCTCCACGTCTGGGCGCCATTTATTTTCTGTAGCATACAACTTATTTGCAAATGGTTGGTGTTAAGCGGGAAAGCTATTGATGGTATAGCACGCATGACATTCGGCCTTATTGCTCGTCGGAGGCGGGGTTCAATAAACCACAATTTCCCATTACCATCAGGCTACAAGTAAATATATTAATATTTGCGTGCTTATATGTTTGTAGGGGTAGAGAGGAAAAGGAAATAAATCAATCCAACTACATAGAAAATTGATCGCTATGGCATAAGGTATCTGTTAATTTAACAGAGCAGGAAAAGGAAATGCCTAATACACATGTAGCTGGAGTTTGGAGAGAACAAACAGAATGGCTGAACTACCTAAATGTTGTCGAGCAACTCGATGTTGCATTGCTCTTTTTGCCCACCCAACCTGGTTGCAACATGTTCATGTTTCCGTCGGATATAATATGTGTTGCAACCCCAAACACATTAGCAACAAACTTTCCTTGCCTCTAAAAGAGATCAAACAGATAAACGTGAAGGTCTACTCAAGCAACATATTTTGGCCTTTATTTAACATAAATTCAAAATTGAAAACAATGACCATTTAATAGTTATAGGAAAACAATTAATATTTAATATGGACATAGAAGACTTAATGAAATAATTAAGAAAAATATATAATTAATGAAAGTATGAAAACAAAATCTTAATAGCTAGTATAAATATAAAAACAAGAAATATGTTCGAGTGTTATTTCACTTTGGATTCATTCCGTTACTGAATTTATAAAAAAAAATTGTTTGAAAGAAAAAGAAATAGAAAAAAATATAACCATAGCTCATCATTGCTTCTTGACTACACATCCTCAACTAAACTAACATTCGTAGTCAGAAGCGTTTTTATGCATCAACTTTTCTAAATTCTCTTAAACATCAAAAAAAATAACCAAAACTCAGAATAAGGGTGACCATATTATCATTACATTTTACACACTTCTTAGGTTTCAAAAAAAATTAGAAATTTCTTATAAATATTAAATTTAATATCAATTAGAAACCTAATCAACATGTCATAACTCAATATTAAATTATCCAATACATTTCAAATTAATAATTGCATAATAAGTTATAACATTAAATAAAACATATGGTCACTCTTTTTATGGTTTTGTTATTGTTATATTTGTTTTTTGATCTATGTTTTGCTTTTGTGCAGAATCAAAACAAAGAGTTCATCGACTTACGTTTCATCTTTCTTGCGTTCCCTCGTTGAAAGTACTTTCTCTGAGATTACACGTTGTAACAGCAACTCTGGCTTAAGAGAAAAAGAGATCAATTCAAAATGTAAACAATCATATTAATTTGATGTATGAGACGTTTCAAGCAGACGGTTGTAAGCATACAGGCTGTGTTGACATTTGTTTGACATACAAGTTTGATTAAACCACTCTGTTAGCTATGGAGAACTTAACATTGTGGACATCAACATCAGCGACACATATAAACATACACACAACACACTTCATAAAGGACATGCAATGCAACCAAAGGAAAAAAAATAAATATGTAAATAATGTGTGTATATTTAGTAAGTGCTCACTGAATATTGCGGAATTTATTATGTTTTTACTTTTTATTGCTGTTTTCTTTTTCTTCTTTAATCTTTTCAATTTTTAAACAAGAAAACCAATTTATATTTTAATCAAAAATAACACTCGAAGTTAAAAGAAAAAAAAATTAATTAGAAACGCAAACGGGTTTGGAAGTTTAAATTATTTAGGAAAGAAATTAGGTTTTTTTTTATCATTTGTTCAGGACGTTATCAAAAAAATAGTGGCAATGCTTATGCATGCTTACAAAAATTTCACTTTTTTTTTGTCTCCTTACTCAATTTTTTGGATGTTTTTAGCACTTTTTTTGACCTTAAGGAATACAAAATCACTCCGGGCTCAGTTTAGGTGATCCCGACCAATGGTTTTTACTAAATTTGCAGCAAATTTTATGCCCTTTTGAGGATAGTACGGTGAAATCCAAATAAAATTTATTTTCTTGCCAAGGAAAATATATCACTCAAAGTGTAGGGTTCCTCTAGATGGCAGTTTCTCTGAATTCTTCTCCAGTCACACACTATAAATACTACCGACGGACAGACGGATTATATTGTTTTCCTGAGCGGTACGTCAGCGATGCGATAATCACGACAGCTGCTTAAAACTGGTCGGTGTGTTTGATGACAACTTAGCAAAACCAAACGCCAAATGTTTGTCCCAATTTCTATTATGCTTCTTCCTTACATGACTGCTTTGGATCTACCAAACAATAAATGAGAACGAGTAGGAGAATTTAGGGAGATTAAAGAAAAGGTTAAGGCAAATTAAATTACCTTTTCAACAAATCACCAATAGATAAGGAATGAAAAGTGAATACCACAGAATACGTGTTTTATTGTAATAAGGTACGCGAACACGTATTTGAATATGCCGAATCGTATCTATACAAAATTAATAAGAATTTAAAAGAGTGGAATTCTCAACGTGGTGAAACTATGCATAAAGTTCCAGTATACTCACATTTCATGTATTAATGATTGTATTTACAACCAAAATGTTAATTATAACTTTATAGGATTTAAATTAAATAAGCCGTGTTTTACTTGAAGAAAGAAATTGCACTTGTAATCACAACTCAAGCAGAAAGGTGTTCACTTATGTCTTGAAGGCAACCAAATGGACGAGAATTCTGTCTCCTCGACACAGAAACCCTCCAAAATTGCAAACCAACGCTATCATTCCAAAGCTTTTTGACAAGATGGCTAAAACGAACAGCAGAAAAGATCAATTGGCTGATAAATAGAAAACACCACAATGGCTCGAATATCCAGTAGAGGTCGCTCGAAAAGCCGTTACCAATTTAGGACTTTTAAAAAAAAATTATATATATTGAAAAAAAAAACCAATCATTGCAAGCGCCTCTACACTTTGCATAGCAATTTTTTCGTATCTTTGAGATACATATCATGTCGTTCTTTGGTCTTCTTTCTAATCCACTTAGGGTGTAAAAAAGTTTTAAATTTCTAACTAGGATAAAGTTTTTCCTCTCTTTCTCGTTCTGGTGTGTTTTTATTTGTTTCGTCCTACTTGCATATTGATGGAGTTTTCTGCGAATGTATTTTGATGCATTTTTAATGCAGTTGCTCGTTTTTTCGTTTTTGTTTTGCAATGCATACAACTAGTTAATGAAGCATTGCTAATACGGAACTAAAACATTTATTGCATTTACATTTGATATATTTAAATAGTGATAGTAGATCTAGGGAAGGTAATTGAATTTAGACATTTTGTGGAAATTCTTACTGAAAAGTACAAAAAGAGCACTTGGGTGATATTCTGTACTATTCGTAGCTAGAATCTTTTATTTTCCAATTTGACAACTGATACAGAGCAGCACATCAGTTATTGTTTTTTTAGGAAACTCGTCCTAAAAAAATTAATAAAAAAATCTTTGTTTCTGGTGTTAAAGCCGTGGTGGAAAGGGGGAAGGGTGGTGAAAAGGGGGAACGAAATAAACCATTTTCATGGAATAATCCAAGCATTTCTATAAATTTTCAAATATGTATTTGATTCAAAATATTGCAGGCCTTTAATATATAGTCAAAGTTGTATAATTTCTTCCAGAAACTTTGGCCTAAGAACCCGAAACTCTTTTGGGGTGTAGAACAACAAACCGAATACTATCAAATCATTTGGAGTCCCAGACTGGCTATTGGAAAGTGATATTATAAGACTAGTAGGGAAAAGTCAAAAGTCGGGCGGGGTCGACTATATGATACCGTACACCGGAATGCATATTTAGAAGAGCTCCCGTAAAAAAGAATTTATTTGAAGTAGATCATACCACTTAGAGTAGTAGTAGCTTTAGAGTAGTTATAATTTAGTTTCAGAGGGAACAAATATATGGGAGGCATATCCAATTCTGTATCGATTTTCACTAAATTTGACGAATATCTTTTATACCACATAGCATTGCTATAGAGTGCATAGTATAACTTCGAGAAGGATTATATTAAAAAAATATGTATCGGAGCCGAGTTCCGTCAAATGGAAACGTACGTCCCGAAATTCACTCCATTTGGACTGACTGAAAATCTGAAATTGGATTAAGGATATATATGAGAGCTATATCCAAATCTTAGCCGATCTCGATAAAATGTGGCAGAGGTATTTTCGAGCTCTATAAGATATCTGGTGCCAAATATCATTGTTGTCGAATGCATATTACGAATGTGAGGGACTTAAACACCAAATCGGATGAAACATATATGAGAGCTATAGCTGTATCTGAACCGAATTTTACCAAATTGATGTACTTGCTTCTAGACTGAATTCAAATCACCTGGACTGATATTGGCCATTTGGTGTACAATTAACCCGAAAGCGGTTGAAGATATATATGGGAGCTATATCCAAGTCTGAACCGATCTTTCTTGCTTTCTTGCTTACTTGCTTGTAGACTGAATTCTGTTGGATGTGGCAAAATTTAGTTAATTTGAACTAATTTTGACCATTTGTTGCACAATTAACCCGAATTCGGCTTAAAATAAATAGACCCATTTAGAATGAGGGATAAGATCTCGTAGCCTCGGGATGGGAAGGGCTGGTGTTTGTAGGATTGAGACTTGGATAAATACTCTACGGGTTTCCAAGGATTCTGGGAAAATTCTTCAGAGCTACTTGTTGTTGGGCTGTGGGTATTAATAGGATACAAGGAAATGCAAGACTATTGTTGCAAGAGACCTTAGTAAGTGTTGAAGCAGACTACAGTGATATTCAAGGGTTCGGTTGCAAGAGGCCTTATTAAGTATTCAAGCAGACTTCAAGGATATTCAAAAATACTGTTGAGAGAGTTCTTAATAAATACTGAAGCAGAATACAGGTACAGGGTTGCCCATATTCGACGGACCCATCTGGCAACGCCCTAACTTTTGACAGAGATGTCACATCGCTTAATGACATACCGCGTTTGAAGCGTCAGTCCAAGCAGATTTTTACCATGAACCACGCGAGCGCTCTGAAATAGTTGAAATTTACATTCAACAGAAGAAGTCAATTGTGAAAACTCAACGTGCTTTTAAAACATTAAAAAATGTGAGAAGTGCGCCTTCTAAGAACACCATTAAGCGTTTATACGAAAAATTTTCGACTGGTAAGGCTCTTTCTAATCAGAAGAGGCCATATAAAAGTCGACCAAGGCGATCGGCCGAGAATGTCGCTGTCGTACGAGCAAGTGTTGAAAGGTCCGCAAGAACATCCCAAAAACGCCGTTCTCAGCAGTTGGGCATGGCTCGGTCCACTTTACAACGGATTATTTGCATTGATTTGCATTTGTTCCCGTACAAAATTCAATTGACGCAAAGAATGTTGCCTGCGGACAAGCCTCGTCGATTGGAATGGGCCCAAAAAAAAAAAAACATGGGTCCGTCGAATATGGGTAACCCTGTATATTCAAGGATACGGTTACGAGAGACAGTTATAAGTAGTTAAGGAAGCTACAGAAATATTCAAAGCTATGGTTGCAAAAGACCTTAATAAGTACTCAAGCAGACTAGAAGCATTCGATGCAAGTTGGTTACTTACCGAGGTCGAAGTTGCTGCGTTCGTGGTCTGCGTTCACTGTCCCCAATTTTAAATTTGGTTGAACTTTTATACTGGAATTTTGGTTGGTTTACGAAACCTTGTTTATTAAATTTAATACCCCATCAACACAGCAAGTGGTCATTATAAAGGGGTATAACCCTCCCTCGGCCAATATATACAGCGTGAGATGAAAAAACTGCAACCAACTTCAGGCTGCTGCCATTTCAAAGTCACTCGTCCGACGGCAGTTAAAATTATTCCAGTGAAAGCTCATTATGATATTTACAAGCGAACAAAAGCATTTTGGTGAGAATTTTCCAGTAAAAAAGTTATTCGTGATAGAATTCAAGCGTGATAGTGAGATTTCTTTGTATTTTGTCTGGAAAACCACAAGTGGCTATGGAAAGAGCACTCCAGCATTTAAATGTGAATAAATCTTTTGTGTCTCGTACCATCGCTTGTTACCGTGATATTGGTAGTGTAGCTCGACGTCAAGGAAGTGGACGAAAGAAAATAGCAACATCAGCAGAAATGGTTCGAAAAGTAAAGAAGCGACTTGATCGAAACCGGCGTCGAAGTGGCCGAAAAATGGTAAGTGAGCCGAACATATAGCAATATTCCATTCGGCAAATATAGAAAAATGAGCTCGGGGTAAAGCCATGAAATTCCAAAAAGTGCAAGATCTTACACCGCAACGGAAAGAAAATAGACTCAAAAAGGTAGAGTTACTTCGCTTAGCCGAGAGTTGTGAACTGCCGAATTTGGTTTTCTCCGATGAGAAAACATTCGTTGTCCAACAGTTTGTAAACAAACAAAGTGATCGTGTGATTACTTGCCAAAGAGGTCAACTGAAAAATGTGCACCAAAGAGGTCAGCTGAAAATATGCACCAACGAGGTCAGCTGAAAATGTGCAGTCGATAGTTGCTCTCCGCTCGTATTAATCGATCGTGGCATCAGAATAAATGCCGAATATTATCGGGAAAATATTCTGGAGTGTGTATTAAAGCCTTGAGCACCCAAACATTTTGGCCGCAGACCTTGGACATTCCAACAGGACTCAGCACCACCGCACTCAGCACGCGCCACCCAAGAATGGTTACAAAAACAAGCGCTTCGCCGGGAATGGGCCAAAATACCGCAGAGCAAGATTCGGGCAGCGTGTGGCGGTTTCATTGGCAGTTTGAAGGCCATAATTCGTGCCAAAGGTGACCAGTTCGAACAAATCTAAACTTATTCTAAAATTTGATGCTCTTTTCGACGTTTTTTGATTTCATTCAATAAAATTACAACAAAAAAAAAATGTAAAAATTATGCCGTTGGACTTCTTCGTAGTTTTTTATCTCACCTTGTACATATTTTTTTCAAAGGGATCTTCAATGTGAATCATTGTGATTTTCGTTCTCATACTTTAATAGAGGATTTTTAACCACAGTTTTTAAAAGAGGGACTAAAAATTAGATTTTTTATCATCCAAAATAATTCTCGTGTTGTGGTAAGTTTTATTTCCATTGGCACTATATACGTAAAATGCAAGGATTTCAAAGAATCTTAATCCGAATATTTGAGAAAATATGGAGGAGAGGGTACTTGCCTCTTTCATTTCGGTCACATTTCTTTTTTTATATTTTGCTAGGATTTTCATGTAAATATTGAAGAAATGGAATTTGTTTTTTTATAATAATAACACCCCTAAAGCAGAAAATCAATACCCGATTTTCGTCAAAATTTCGCATCTAGATTTTTTGTCTAAGTATTACACTAGTCTAATTAGAAAAGAAGTGCTGTCACATCGAAAGCTTTTACCAGCTATTCTATATGGTCCTACACTCAGGGAGCAGCTCCGCATCAATGGATGAATGTCATTGTGCACAGAGTATGGGTCACATGACAGATGCAACGTCTGCCATGATTCTCAAAATGGTCATTTAGAATGAAATATTCCCCTAACGCATTTTCCATGTATCGGCAAATGTACAACAGATCAATACCAAATATGTCTATCAAAACCATTTGGCAATTGTGATTGACAGTCTTAATTTGGCTAAATCCTGCATGAATATTTATCTCTTGACTTTATTTTACAAATGAAGAAACAATGTATTAGGATAACATTCCATAAAAAAACAAAAAATAAAACAAACACCAGATTAGCCTGTCTTATACAGACACGTATTCCACTCCACTCAAATAGAGTGTCTATTTTTGTTTCTATGCGCTTTTCACAAAAAAATGTTGGGTTATTTTTTAGAACTCACCCACAAACACATAGACACAAAAAAATCCAACGAACTTCTCTATCAAGTCAGTTGCCAATCATTTTGCAGTACTTCAAATTGTAGACAGTCATTCATTTAATCGGAAGCAGGAAGTGTATAAAACATATCCGCATGACGTTTGTTTGCCGGAAGCATTGTTTGTGGGCGTTTTTTTTTTGAAAAAAACAGAACGTACTAACATGGCAACAAAAGTGGAGATAAAAAAACAACGACAAACAAAAATTTGTGGAAAAAATTACAATACGAAAATAAAATAACCAGGGGGTGGGAGTTTTTTTTTGCGTCAGTGAACAAAAAATGAAAAAAAAAACATTTTCATTTTTTAATTAAATGGTACATGTCACTGCGGGGTTATTTACATGGTAACAATGGGCGGTTTTTATATGGTTTTTAGGTGGCCAATTCAAAAAACCATGATGTGGTGTACAAATATTGAATTTTGTATAGGCCAATTATATTCTCTCTAAAAAAGTGGCGAAATTACCTTAGGTTAAAATGGCATAGGAAGATCCATATAAAAGGCCAATATTTCGGGGTGTTACGAACTTTTTGGCCCAAAACACATAGTGTTGTAGGTCAAAAAGAGTAATTGTATGAGTATTTTTACCCTACACCACATAGTGGAAAGGGTATTATGTCTTTGGGATTTTGTTTGTCACATGGAGAAGGAAGCGAGATAGACCCATAGTTACTCGTGAGGATCTTCATGGAATCACTTTCTCAGTCGATGTATGCATATCAGTGCGCCCTTTCATCCGTCCGACCGTCCGTCCGTCTGTCCATGTATTTTTGTGAATAAAATGCAGGTCCACTTATTATCAGATTGAAATGAAATTATCTAAATAATATTTGTTGGGCCTAAGAACGATTCTTATTGAAATTGGTGAGAATCGATTCAAATTTAGATACAGCTCACATATTTCTCTTCAACAGATTTTGGGGTAATTCTGCACTAAATCAGTCCAACCGAATTCAGTCTAAAAGCAAGTACATTAAATTTAGTGCAAATCGGTTCAGATATAGGTATAGCTCTCATATATATATGTTTCATCCCATTTGCGGTTTTAAGTACCTCACATGCGTAATATGCACTTCACAAGAATGATATTTGGTATCAAGAATAACATACAGTCCAGAAATACCTCTGCCAAATTATATCAATATCGATTCAGATTTGGATACAGCTCCCATATATATCTTAAACCGATTTCGGGCTAATTGTGCACCAAATGGCCAATATCAATCCAAATGACCTGCATTTTGGCACATCAGACCGAATTCTGTCTAGAAGCAAGTAAAAACAATTTGGTGTTGACATGCATGATGTGCACTCGACAACAATGATATTTAGTACCAGATATCTTAAAGAGCTTGGAAATACCTCCGCCAAAGCTTATCGAAATCGGCTCAGATTTGGATATTGCTCCCATATATCCTTAATCCAATTTCATGTTAAGTGTGCGAATAATGGCTAATTGTTTCCATTTGGTGGAAGTCGGCTCCGATATATACAGGGTGAGATGAAAAAATGGCAACCAAATTCAGGCTGCTGTCATTTCTAAGCCAATCGTCCGACAGCAATTAAAATTATTCCAGAGATAGCTTATTATATTGTTTTGGTGAGAATTTTCCAAAAAAGTTATTCGTGATGGAATTGAAGAGTGACAGCGTGATTTCTTAACCAGTGGCTATCGTTAGGGCACTACAGCATTTAAATGTGAATAAATCTCTTGTGTCTCGTACCATCGCTCGTTTCCGTTATACTTGTAGCGTAACCCGACGTCAAGGAAGTGGACGGAAGATAACAGTAACATCAGCAGAAATGGTTCGAAAAGTAAAGAAGCGACTTCATCGAAACCCGCGTCGCAGTGGCCGAAAATGGCTCGTGAGCTGAACATATCGCAATATTTCTTTCGGCAAATATTGAAAAAAGAGCTCGAGGTAAAGCCATTGAAATTCCAAAAAGTGCAAGAAATTACACCGCAACAGAAAGAAAGTAGACTCAGAAGAGCTGAAGAGTTGCTTCGCTTGGCCGAAATTGGAGAACTGCCGAATTTGGTTTTCTCCGATGAGAAAATATTCGTTGTCCAGCGTTTTTAAACAAACAAAATGATTACTTGCGAAATGTGCACCTTTCGCTTGGCCACCAGAACTCAAGCGCCGGTCATGGTGATGGTGTGGGCCGCCATAACTGGCGATGGTCGCCCTCCCCTCGTATTAATCGACCGTGACATAAGAATAAATACCGAATATTACCTGCCTTGGGCACGCAAACATTTTGGTCGCAAACATTGGACATTTTAGCAGGACTCAGCACCATCGCACTCAGCACGCGTCACCCAAGAATGGTTACATAATGAGGTTCCTCGCTTCATTTCCAGCGCATAATGGCCACCAAAATCTCCGGATACCAATCTGTTGGACTATTGTGTCTGGAGTATTTTGGAAAGCAAGGTTGGCACTAAAAAATACCAAAGTGTCTATCACCTCAAGTAACCGGGCCAAAATTTCGCAGAACAACATTCGTGCAACGTGTGACGGTTTTAGTGGCCATTTGAAGGACATAATTCGTGCCAAAGGTGACCAATTCAAACAAATCTAAACTTATTCTTAAATTTGATGCTATTTCCAACATTTTTTGCTTTCATTCAATAAAATTAAAAACAAGTAAAAAAGCAGAAGTTCGACCGGGGCGAACTTTGAATACCCTCCGCTATTTGGAACGAATTAAAAAATTTTCAAAAAATAAAATCCATTAAAAATTCTGTTGAATTTTTTAAGATATCTTGGACCTATATAGATAATTGTCCTCCAAGGGATATAGTACCCACAAGGAACTTCTTTTGTGGATTTTCAGACTATTCCATTAGAAAATGTGGCTAAAATCATCAAAATACCGAATATCGGGGCTATGCGATATCGTGGGCCGATATAGCCCATCTTCGAACTTGACCTGCCTGCAGACAAAAGAGGGATCTGTGCAAAATTTTAGCACCCAATCTTAATTCGTTTAGACTGTAGCGTGATTACAACATACGGACAGGCGGACGGACATGGCTAAATCGTCTTAGAATTTTACGCTGATCAAGAATATATATATATATACTTTGTTGGGTCTAAAACGATGAGTTACAACGGAATGACTAACTTAATATACCCTCCATACTATGTATGGTGGAGGGTATAAAAATGTAAAAATTATGGCGTTTCACTTTGTTGAAGTTTTTTGATTTCGCCCTGTATTTTCAACGGATTTCGGTGCACCAAATGATCAATATCAGTCCAATTGACCTGAATTCTGGCACATCCGACCGAATTCAGTCTAGAAGCTAGTACATCAAATTTCGTGAAAATCGGGCCAGATGTAGCTATAGCTCCCATATAAATGCTTCATCCGATTTGGTGTTTAAGTCCCTCACATTCGTAATCTGCACTCCACAAGAATGATATTTTGTACCAAACATCAGATACAGCCCAGCAATACCTGTTTCAAATTTAATTTTACAAGATCTGTTCAGATTTGGATATGGCTCCCATGTATATATCTTCAACAGATTTCGGGTTAATTGTGCACCAAATGGTCAATATAGGTCCAACTAACCTGAATTTTGCCACGTCCGACCGAATTCAGTCTAGAAGCAAGTACATCGAATTTTGAGAAAATCGGTGTAGATATAGCTAAAGCTTCCATATATAGGTTTAAGTGGTGTCTAAGTCCCTCACATTCGTAATATGCACTCCACAACAATATTTATTACCAGACATCTTGAACAACTCGGAAATACCTTTGCCGAAGTTTATCAAGATCGGCTATAATTTGGATATAGCTTCCATATAAATTCTTAATCTGATTTCAGGTTTATTATGCGTTAAATGGCTAATATCATCCCAAATGGAGTGAATTTCGGGACGTACGTTTGCATTTGGCGGAACTCAGCTCCGATATATATTTTTGTAATATTTTCCTTCGCGATGTGATATCATGCAGTCTATAGCAATTTTATTTGCTATGAAGGCAAAAATGTCGCCGTTAAATTTGGTGAAAGTCGATTCAGAACTGGATATGCCTCCCATATATCTGTTCCCTCTGAAACCAAATTATAACTGCTCTAAATCCAAAGGTTGATTGGTGGTATGTTCTACTTCAAATGAATTCCCAATTTTCCCAAAATTATTTTGTCACGAGAGTTCTACTCAATTTGTATAGTGGTGTAGGGTATCATATGGTCGGCCACGCCCGACTTATGAGTTTTTATACCCTACACAACAAGGTGGTCAGGGTGTTATGTCTTTGCTCATTTGTTTGTAACAGGCAAAAGGAAACGAGATAGACCCATAGTTCCTTTTGATGATCTACATAGAATCACTTTCTGAGTTGATTTATGCATGTCAGTCAGTCTGTCCGTCCGTCCGTCTGTCCGTCCGTCCGTCTGTCCATGTATTCTAGTGAACAAAATGCAGGTCGCATTTATTATCCGATTGAGATGAAATTTTGCAAACAACATTTGTTTGCCCCAATGACGAACCCTATTGAAATTGGAGATAATCGGTAAAAATTTAGATATAGCTCCCATATATATCTTCGTCCGATTTGCATTTTATTGTGAACCAAACGTGTGCCGGAATAGTATGGAATTTTGCACATACAACCAAATTAGGCCTGAAAATAAGTATGCCAAATTTTATCGAAATCGGTTCAGATATAGCTATAGCTCCCATATATATTGTTCAGCCGATTTCTTATTTTTATCCCCCGCAGCCGTAATATGCACTCTGTAACAACAATATTTGGGGAAATATATCAAATGCAGCTCAGAAATACCTTTGCTAAATTTTATCGAGATCGGTTCAGATTTGGAAATAGCTCCCATATATAACTTCGTCCGATTTACCATTTATTGTGCACCAAACGTCTAATATTTGTCCAATTGGGATGAAATTTGGCACATACGACCGAATTTTGTCTAGAAGGTAGTATGCCAAATTTTGTGAAGATCGGTTCAGATATAGTTATAGCTCCCATATATATTGTTCATCCGATTGATTGTATTTGTTACCCGCAGCCATAATAATATCCGTAACAACGATATTCAGGGAAATATATCAAATACAGCTCAGAAATATCTTTGCCAAATTTTATCGAGATCGGTTCAGATTTGGATATAGTTCCCATATATATTTTTATCCGATTTCAAATTAATTTCGCACCAAATGGGCAATACAAGTCCGAATTTAAAAGATACAAATGCTTCGGCATATTTAGTCCTTTGAATTTTAAATTATAATTATAATCATAGCGTGTATGATTGAATTCTCCCATAAAAACTTTTAATTATTAAGTGGAGCTCAACTAAATTAGCAAAGTGGTGTAGGGTATCATAAAATCGGCCCGCCCGACTTTAGGACTTTCTTTACTGGTTCTTACTGATTTTTTCTTCGATCTTTCTCAGGTAATTCCATTATGTCTATACATGTATATACCTCATATTAACTTTCCCAAATAACTTCCATTATTGGAAAAACTTCGTTTAGCAACACCTTTCCTATTTCCTTTTTCATCATTTCATTTTACATTTCAAATATTAAGAAAACGAAAAAACACCACCACATTATTAACCAGGAAAAACTGCAAATCGATTGAAAACCCTAATGGATAATAGAATGGAGCACCAGGATGAAGTTTCCTTACCTCTGCCGCCAATACTTTGCAAACCCCAAATAAAGCACTTCTTTTCAGAAGCAAATAATAGCGTGTTTTTTCCTCTTATCGGTGATAAACGTGACTTGAGTGACTTGACGGGTGGTAGAAAATCCCATCAGTAACCCTTAACATGTACCGACATGCAACTTAAGAAGGCCACCAAATGGTTATATCAAAATAAAGAAAGAAAGAAAAAAAAAACTCATACTCACCAAATGAACCAACACACGGAAATGTCGGGGAGGGGAAGAACGTTGAAGGCAGGACGAATTATATGGCCCATTCATTGCATGATGCCTGGCAGTGAGGCAGGCCGGCAGGTTGTTTGGTAAAGAGGTAAAAGTAAATTTAGAGGGAAAAGGATGAACAAAAAATAAACGAAAAATTCAAAGTCACGTTTGTCCTTTTTGCAGCATTCGTTTTTTTTTCTTCTTCTTCACCTTCAAATACTCTTCCTTTTACCATTGATGTGTTTTATATTTTTTTTTTCGTTTTAGCTTTTTTTGCTTTCTTCAAAACTCATTTCAGAATTTATGTGTCAAGGTATCGACGTAATAAGGGCCATGTGAAATAAGTATTCACATACGAGCGGAAGATGTTTCTTTACGCGGAGGGGTAAGAATAGAGTTACCATTTTTAGGTTTTCATACCAACAAAGAAAAACAATTCTTCCGAAAATAGAAAAAGCTAAGTCTTCTACTGAGAACCCTTTAAAACTCCCATAAATTGATTAGATCACATATAGATCGAATAATTTTCATGGGTCTTTTACCCAGGTTCTTGATGGACAGAAGGTCTTTGAGAACTCTTCTTTAGACGAAAGACTCTTCAAATCCATTCTATAGTCCAAAATGCATAGTCTACTGTAGTTAGGAGCACTATTATCCCATCTTGAGGTCAGATCTCTGTTACTGCAGTGGCCAGTCAGTGTGAGATGAAAAAAACTGCAACCAATTTCAGACTGCGGTCATTTCTAAGCTACTCGTACGAGAGCTGTAAAAATTATTCCTGCGAAAGCTCATTATATTGTTTACAAGCGAACAAAAGCATTTTGCTAAGATTTTTCCTGAAAAAAAGTTATTGGTGATGGAACTCAAGCGAGATAGTGTGATTTCTTTATATTTGACTTGATCGAAATCCTCGTCGCAGTGGCCGAAAGATGGCTCGTGAGCTGAACATATCCCAATATTCCATTTGGCAAATATTGAAAAATGAGCTCGGGGTAAAGCCATTGAAATTCCAAAAAGTGCAAGAACTTACACCGGACAACAGAAAGAAAATAGACTCAAAAGAGCTAAAGAGTTGCTTCGTTTGGCCGAAAGTGGTGAACTGCCGAATTTGGTTTTCTCCGATGAGTAAACATTCGTTGGCGAGCAGTTTGTAAACAAAAACCAGTAAAAAAAAACATTAAGTTCCGCCGGGCCAAACTTTCAATACCCTCCACCTTAGGGTAAAGGAAACATTAGAAGAAATGTGGCAAAAACCATCAAAATACCGAATATCGGGAGGTACCGTTATTTGGGGGCTATACCAAAACGTGGACCTAAAATTACAATGACTTGCCACACGAACTGGGACCCCTTATGATCTACAACTACCAATTTTCAGAGTAATTCTTGAAAAAATGTGTCAAAAATCATTAAAATACCGAATATTGGGAGGTACCGTTATATGGGGACTATATCAAAAATTGGACCTATAAATACAATGTTCCGCCACACGAACTAGAACCCATTATGACCCACAAATGACAATTTTTACACAAATCAGTGAAAAATGTGGCATAAATAATCAAAATACCGAATGTCGGGAGGAACCGTTATATGAGGACTATGCCAGAACGTGGACCGACACATTTTCAATACCAACCATCCTAGACACAATACAAATTGCTCTGCTATATTTTGGCGCTCTACGTCAAATAATGTGGGCTGTATCGTGATTTCAACAGACAGACGGACAGACATCGTTAAATCAACTAAGAATTTTATGCTGATTATGAATATATATACTTTATGGGGTCTACAACGAAAATTTAAGGATGTTACAAACGTAATGACAAACTTAATAAACCCTCCTTTCCAGAGTGGAGGGTATAAAAATGATTGTGTTTACTTGCCAAAGAGGTCAACTGAAAATGTGCACATTCGGTTGGCCCCCAGAACTCAAGCGCCGGCCATGGTTATGGTGTGGGCCGGCATAACATCCCATGGTCACTCTCCGCTTATTTTAATCGACCGTGGCAAATGCCGAAAATTATCGGGAAAATATTCTGGAGGGTGTATTAAAGGCTTGGACACACAAACATTTTGGCCGCAGACCTTGGACATTCCAAACAGGACTCAGCACCATCGCACTCAGCAGGCGCCACCCCAGAATGGTTACAAAATGGGGTTCCTCGCTTCAATTCCAGAGCACAATGGCCACCAAAATCTCTGGATAGCAATCCGTTGGACTATTGCGTCCGGAATATTTTGGAAATCAAGGTTGGCACTAAAAAAATACCCAAGTGTCGGTCACCTCAAGCAAGCGCTTCGCCGGGAATGGGCCAAAATACCGCAGAGCAACATTCAGGCAGGGTGTGATGGTTTTATTGCCCGTTCCAAATCCATAATTTGTGACACAGGTGATCAATTCGAACAAATCTAAACTTATTCTTAAATTTGATGCTATTTCCGACATTTTTTGCTTCCATTCAATAAAATTAAAAAAAAAAAAAAAAAAAAAAACAGTAAAGAAAGTCCAAAAGTCGGGCGGGGCCGATTTTATGATACCCTACACCAGTTTGCTAATTTAGTTGAGTTTAATCATACAACATATGATTATAATTATAATTTAAAATTCAAAGGACTATATATGCCGAACGATTTTTATCTTTTAAATTCGGGCTTGTATTGCCCATTTGGTGCAAAATTAATTTGAAATCAGATAAAGAAATATATGGGAGCTATATCCAAATCTGAACCGATCTCGATAAAATTTGGCAAAGATATTTCTGAGCTCTATTTGATATATTTCCCTGAATATCGTTGTTACGGATTGTATATTACGGTTGTGGGTAACAAATACAACAAATCGAATGAGCCGATTTCGATCAAATTTAGCATACTTATTTTCAGGCCTAATTTGGTTGTATGTGCGAAATTTCATGTTATTCGGGCTGATATTACACGTTTGGTGCACAATAAAAGGCAAATCGGACGAAGATATATATGGGATCTATATCTAAATTTTTACCGATTATCTCCAATTTCAATAGGGTTCGTCCTTGGGCCAAACAAATATTGTTTGGAAAATTTCATCTCAATCGGATAATAAATGCGACCTGCATTTTGTTCACAAGAATACATGGACAGACGGACAGACAGACGGACTGACATGCATAAATCAACTCAGAAAGTGATTCTATGCAGATCATCAAAAGGAACTATGGGTCTATCTCGCTTCCTTTTGCCTGTTACAAACAAATGCACAAAGACATTATA
This sequence comes from Musca domestica, assembly GCF_030504385.1. Classification (NCBI taxonomy): domain Eukaryota; kingdom Metazoa; phylum Arthropoda; class Insecta; order Diptera; family Muscidae; genus Musca; species Musca domestica. Next base: position 4,443,785 of record NW_026712362.1, read on the forward strand.
CCCTGACCACCTTGTGGTGTAGGGTATAAAAAATGTAAAAAATTATGGCGTTTGACTTTGTTGCAGTTTTTTTATGTCACCCTGTGTATTCTTGATCAGCATAAAATTTAAAAAATTTTCACTGGAATCGTTTCAAATTGGGTATTTGGAGTTCGTAACTCCTTCGAATAGCCCTCAGATAATGGTACCTCTCAATATTCGGTATTTTGATGATTTCATCTACATTCTGCTGTTAAGGTCCACGTTTTCGTATATTCCCACATAGCTGATACTCAGAATTCTTAAAATTAAAGCGGCATTTTTCAACGGAATTTTTTAACATTTTGCAAGTTCCTCCCAAATTGGTTAGGTATTAAAATTCGGCCTGGCCGACATTAAATGTTTCTTCAATGGTTAATATTTTGCAATCTGCATAATATATTTCCTCAATGACCAATGGACCTACAATAGTGCATTTCTAAATGATATCGTTTTAAGGAATTTAGCGGAATTCTGCATAATTTTTTTTCAAGACCTCAAGTTGTACATATTTTTTAAGATTTTTTTTAAACCAATAATTTTTTTTTTTTTCAAGGACCAATAGAGCGACGTAGATTAAAAAAATAATATTTATCATGAGTTTGTAAGAATATTTCGTTATGGATGAACATACCATTGCTCTTGGAATTTTGCAGGATCGTTCAAGGAAAATTGAATAATCATGCAATTTCAAATAAGAATACATACAAGATATACATACGCCTCTCTCACAAAAATCTTTTCATTTATCTGCTAGGGACTGTCCTTGCCTGTCCTTATATGCTTAGACTATTTTTAAATACAAAAAAAAAAAAAAAAAACAAAGGTCCTACATGGCAACCCTGTTCCACAAAACAACAATCCAAAACTGATTGCGCTTCAATGGTAGGCATTTATGGTACACCAAATACTTTTCCTTCGTGTTTGTGTGTGTGTGCGATTTTTTCTTTTAAATGGTTCACCTGTGATTGAGTTTCCATTCAAAACGATTGAATTTTGAATGTAAAGGTGTTGTGATATTTATATACATGAGCCTGTTGTTGTTGTGGTGTTTTCTTATTCCGTTTATAAATGTTTTTGGGTAAATATACATCTGAGGTTAGGTTCTAGTTCAATCAAAAAAGGGTCGTCATCGTCGTCTCGCTGGTCGAGAAAAAAAAAAGTTATTTAATTTTGAGATTTATTGTTAAAGATATAACGTAAATCACCATCGGACGTATACAATTGCATAAGAAAATCCCCAAAAACGATACAAAATATATTTTTTCCCAAAGAATTTATTTTCATAATAAAAGCCAAATACCTTTTATTGTGAGAGACCAAAAAAGAAAATTGGGGTTCGAAAACCCGTTGATGGTATCGCAACATAAAAGCCATGTAGCCATAAAGAAACAACATCTTTGATATCAACCACAAGTCGTTATGGCCAACGCAAAATGAAATTTAAATTTAAATTGACCTCAATGTGTATTGCTTAAGGTAAAGCTTTATTGTATTATTGATGTATATTTGTGGGCTGTGAATGGATTTTCGTTAATACATTTTGGTGTGAAATATTTTCTGAGATTTATAAAAATGGAAATCAAATGTGATTTATAAATCGCTTATGGGTTTCCGTTTATGGAAATAACCCAAACATGTTTTGTACTTTGAAATAAAATTTGATATTTTTGGAAATCTAAGTAGTATATTAAAGGCATATCATATAAATATAACACAGTCTCAAGGACAAAAGACCAATAATCGTGGATTTAAAAGAATATTATTTTATAGAATATTATTCAAAGAACCAATTATTTCGTATTTTTAAACAATCTATTTTCTAGGATTAAAGACCAATAATTATGGATTTATGAAGAATATTTGTTCTAGGACCAAAAAACCAATGATCGTAGATTGTTAAAAAATATGTTTCAAAAACCAAAGGACCACCAATCTTGAATTTTTAAAATATATTTGTTAAGGACAACCAATCGTGGATTTTTAAAGAATATTTTTTCAAGGACCAAAGGACCACCAATCGTGGATTTTCAAAGTATATTTTTTTCAAGGACCAAAGGACTTACAATCGTCGATTTAAAAAAAAAAAATTCAAGGACAAAGGACTACCAATCGTGGATTTTTAAAGAATATATTGTCAACGACCACCAATCATGAATTTTTAAAGAATATTTTTCTAGGACAAAAGGAACACCAATCGTGGATTTTTAAAGAATATATTTTCAAGGACCAAAGGACCTCCATTCGTGGATTTTTAAATAATATATTTTCAAGGACCAAAGGACCTCCATTCGTGGATTTTTAAATAATATATTTTCAAGGACCAAAGGACCTCCATTCGTGGATTTTTAAATAATATATTTTCAAGGACCAAAGGACCTCCATTCGTGGATTTTTAAATAATATATTTTCAAGGACCAAAGGACCACCAGTCGTGGATTTTTAAAGAATATTTTTTCAAGGACCAAAGGACCACCAATCGTGGATTTTTTAAAGAATTTTTTTCAAGGACCAAAGGACATCCAATCGTGGATTTTTAAATATTATTTTTCAAGGACCAAAGGACCACCAATTGTGGATTTTTAAATATTATTTTTCAAGGACCAAAGGACCACCAATTGTGGATTTTTAAAGAATATATTTAAAGAACAAAAGGACCCCCAATCATTGATTTTTTAGAATGATGATCACCAATCGTGGATTTTTAAAGAATATTTTTCAAGGACCAGATGATCACCAAAGGACCACCAATCGTGGATTTTCAAAGAATATTTTTTTCAAGGACCAAAGGACCACCAATCGTGGATTTTTAAAGAATATTTTTCAAGGACCACCAATCGTGGATTTTTAAAGTATATTTTTCAAGGACCAAAGGACCACCAATCGTGGATTTTTAAAGAATATTTTTTTCAAGGACCAAAGGACCACCAATCGTGGATTTTTAAAGAATATTTTTCAAGGCCTAAAGGACTACCAATCGTGAAATTTTTAAAGAATATTTTTCAAGGACCAAAGAACCACCAATCGTGGATTTTTTAAAGAATTTTTTTCAAGGACGAAAGGAATAACAATTTTAGATTTTTAAAGAATTTTTTTCAAGGACGAAAGGAATAACAATTTTAGATTTTTAAAGAATATTTTTCAATGAACAGAGGTCTAATAATTTTAAATTTTTAAATTTTTTTTTTGTCAAGGATTAAAGACCAAAAATTGTAAATTTATGAAGAATGTTGGTTCAAAGACCAAAAAAAAAAAAAAAACAATGATGGTAGACTTTCAAAAATATTTTTGCAAGGACCAATAGACTAATAATCGCGATGTTTTTAAAGAATATTTGTTAAAGGACTCTAATGGCAATAATAGTGGATTTTAAAAGAATATTTTCGAAGAACCAAAGGACCACCAATCGTGGATTTTTAAATAATATATTTCAAGGGCTAAAGGACCACTAGTCGTGGATTTTTTAAAGAATATTTTTTCAAGGAGTAAAGGACCACCAATCGTGGATTTTTTAAAGAATATTTTTTCAAGGAGTAAAGGACCACCAATCGTGGATTTTTTAAAGAATATTTTTTTAAGGACCACCAATCGTGGATTTTTAAAGAATATTTTTTCAAAGGACCAATCGTGGATTTTTAAAGAATATTTTTTCAAAAGACCAATGGTGGATTTTTAAAGAATATTGTTTCAAAGGACCAATCGTGGATTTTTAAAGAATATTTTTTCAAGGGACCAATCGTGGATTTTTAAAGAATATTTATTTGAAGGACCAAAGGACCACAAATCGTAGATTTTTTAAAAATACGTTTTCAAGGACCACCAATTGTGGATTTTTAAAGAATTTTTTTTTCAAGGACCAAAGGACAACCAGTCTTGGATTTTTAAAGAACATTTTTCAACGACCAAAGGACCATCAATCGTGGATTTTTAAAGAATTTTTTTTCAAGGACCAACGGACAACCAATTGTGGATTTTTAAAGAATATTTTTTCAAGGACCAAAGGACAACCAATAGTGGATTTTTAAAGAATATTTTTCAAAGACCACCATTCGTGGATTTTCAAAGAATATTTTTTCAAGGACCAAAGGAGCAGCAATCGTGGATTTTTAAAGAATATATTTCAAGGACCAAAGGACCACCAATAGTGGTTTTTTAAAGAATATTTTTTCTAGGACCAAAGGACCACCAAGGACAACCATCCTTGGATTTTCAAAGAGTTTTTAAGGACCACCATTCGTGGATTTTTAAAGAATATTTTTCTAGGACAAAAGGAATACCAATCGTGGATTTTTAAAGAATATTTTTCTAGGACAAAAGGAATACCAATCGTGGATTTTTAAAGAATATATTTTCAGGGACCACCAATCGTGAATTTTTTAAAGAATATATTTTCAAGGACCACCAATCGTGGATTTTTTAAAGAATATTTCTCAAGAACCACCAATCGTGGATTTTTTAAAGAATATTTCTCAAGAACCACCAATCGTGGATTTTTTAAAGAATATTTCTCAAGAACCACCAATCGTGGATTTTTTAAAGAATATTTCTCAAGAACCACCAATCGTGGATTTTTTAAAGAATATTTCTCAAGAACCACCAATCGTGGATTTTTTAAAGAATATTTCTCAAGAACCACCAATCGTGGATTTTTTAAAGAATATTTCTCAAGAACCACCAATCGTGGATTTTTTAAAGAATATTTCTCAAGAACCACCAATCGTGGATTTTTTAAAGAATATTTCTCAAGAACCACCAATCGTGGATTTTTTAAAGAATATTTCTCAAGAACCACCAATCGTGGATTTTTTAAAGAATATTTCTCAAGAACCACCAATCGTGGATTTTTTAAAGAATATTTCTCAAGAACCACCAATCGTGGATTTTTTAAAGAATATTTCTCAAGAACCACCAATCGTGGATTTTTTAAAGAATATTTCTCAAGAACCACCAATCGTGGATTTTTAAAGAATATTTCTCAAGAACCACCAATCGTGGATTTTTTAAAGAATATTTCTCAAGAACCACCAATCGTGGATTTTTTAAAGAATATTTCTCAAGAACCACCAATTGTGGATTTTTTAAAGAATATTTTTCACGGACCAAAGGACCAAAATTTAAGATTTTTAAGGAATGTTTCTCAAGGAACAAAGGACCAAAATCGAAGATTTTTAAGGAATGTTTCTCAAGGAACAAATTACCAAAATTTAAGATTTTTAAGGAATGTTTCTCAAGGAACAAAGGACCAAAATCGAAGATTTTTAAGGAATGTTTCTCAAGGAACAAAGGACCAAAATTTAAGATTTTTAAGGAATGTTTCTCAAGGAACAAAGGACCAAAATTTAAGATTTTTAAGGAATGTTTCTCAAGGAACAAAGGACCAAAATTTAAGATTTTTAAGGAATGTTTCTCAAGGAATAAAGGCCCAATAATTTTAAGGCATGTTTTTCAAGGATCAAAGGACTAATGATTTTGGATTTTTAAGGAATATTTTTCAAGGAACAAAGATCCAATTATGTTGGATTTTTAAAGAATTTTTGTTTTCAAGGATTAAATACCAAGAAATTTTGAATTTATGTAGAATGTTTTTTCAGAGACCAAAAAGCCAATGATCGTAAATGTTTACAATATATTTTTGTCAAGGACCACAAGATTGATAATCGCGAAGTTTTAAAGAATATTTTTCTAATGGCAATAATCGTGGATTTTCGAAGATTATATTTTCAAGGATCAAAAAACTAATAATCGCGGATTTTTAAAGAATATTCTTTTTAAGAACTTCAATTACAATAATAGTGGATTTCAATGGAGATTTTTGAATTAATGTGGATCAGAAAGAATATTTATTTAAGGACAATAAGACCAACAGATTTCTTTACTCTTGAATTTTTTAGGAAAACAATATCAAGGACTCTAAGTCCAATTATCCGGGACTCTTAAAAAATATTTGTTAAAGACTTTAAGATCACTAATCGTGATTTTTACATAATTGTTTCTCTCTTTCATCTCATAATCGTTTTTTAGAACATATTGGAAATAATCTGAAGACTAAAGAATATTTCTTTTAAGGACTCGTAAAGCATTAACCGTTATTTTTAAAGACTATTTCATTCAATGACTCGTAAAGCAATAATAACGAATGTTTTTTTTGGAGGACTGGTGCATTTTAAAAGAATATTTATTTCTAGGACTCGTTGAGCAATAACCGTGGATTTGCAAAAAATATGTCTTTCAAGGACTCGTAGATCAATAACTGTGGATTTTTAAAGAATATATCAAGGATTTTTAAAGAAAATCAAGGAAGCGTAGAGTTTTCGATTTTTTTGTTTTTATTATTTTTTTTTTTTTGGTTTGAAGAATGTTTTCATGTTTCATTTTTTATTTTCTTCCCTTTTCCCTTGATTTTGTCTCACTTCCCCAATTCTTTTGAGGATGACAATTCACATCATAAAAGTTTAAATTTCACTTGCGGAATTTAATTATGCACATTGCAGATTAGCTTATTGTTTTCCCTAATTCTATCAACACAACATATTCTATGTGAATATCTTCTAGCAATTTAGACATTATTCAAAGGATTCTGCATATTCTGGCCACAAGGCATAACAAAGGACCCTTCTCAAAAATGGTGAGCGCACATACCAGCTACACACTATGCCGACAGTTATAGCATGTTAATAATTTACCAAAAAAAAAAAAAAAATGGGAAGCCAGCAAGAAAGAATGTCACCACAGAAGCCAACTGAATATCTATTTGTAAATATGGCCATGTCCGTTTGCATGTCTTTGCCGCAGCATCGCCAACACCGCCACCGCCACCATCACTACTAACAACAACTAATGTCACTTCCTTCGCTGGTTTACCATACATGTCGCTTTGCACATTTTTCGTTCGTTTGGCTGCTTTTTTTGTCAACCAAAGGATTTATGCGAAAATGGTTTTATTTGTTATGTGCGGTCTTTGTAAAACGTGCTTTGCGTCAAAAAAGCGGAACAAAAAATGAAGGCAGTAGCAGTATTACCATGGAACTCAATGTAGATTTGGCAAAAAAAAGAGAAGAGAATAATGGGCATATATGTATGAGCAGGCATACATGTTACGGCGTTCTCTCGTTAAATATGTAACTCTATTTTACCGCAATGAGAGTCAGACTATGCTAGAATTGTTACTTTCCAACATTGTAGAAAGTTTTTATCCTTACCTTCGTAGTCCATAGACTGGCGGGGCATCTTTCACGTGCCAACTTAATGAACAAGAGGAGTTTAAAAGGGTGGGACGAGAAGAGTGGAAACAGTAAACCATGATAACTCCATAAGGTTAAATAGTGTCTCGTCGAAGTAATTGGGTTTCAGACCCAGGCTTTTAAGTGGAATCTCCTTGATCCCAAAGGGGGTATGACCCTGACCACAAAGAGGGAATTTCCCGGGCCACAGAGGGATTTCCCGCTTCCATACCTGAATTCCCGAAGTTTATAAGGGGGAACCCTCTGGAGGCCAGCTTGTTTGTAGAGACCAGCTGGCCCTCCAACTTGTCTATAGAGACCAGCTGGCCCTCCAGCTTGTCAGCTGGCCCTCCAGCTTGTCTATAGAGGACCAGCTGGCCCTCCAGCTGGCCCTCCAGCTTGCCTATAGAGGACCAGCTGGCCCTCCAGCTTGCCTATAGAGGACCAGCTGGCCCTCCAGCTTGCCTATAGAGGACCAGCTGGCCCTCCAGCTTGCCTATAGAGGACTAGCTGGCCCTCCAGCTTGCCTATAGAGGACCAGCTGGCCCTCCAGCTTGCCTATAGAGGACCAGCTGGCCCTCCAGCTTGCCTATAGAGGACCAGCTGGCCCTCCTGCTTGCCTATAGAGGACCAGCTGGCCCTCCAGCTTGCCTATAGAGGACCAGCTGGCCCTCCAGCTTGCCTATAGAGGACCAGCTGGCCCTCCAGCTTGCCTATAGAGGACCAGCTGGCCCTCCAGCTTGCCTATAGAGGACCAGCTGGCCCTCCAGCTTGCCTATAGAGGACCAGCTGGCCCTCCAGCTTGCCTATAGAGGACCAGCTTGCCTATAGAGGACCAGCTGGCCCTCCAGCTTGCCTATAGAGGACCAGCTGGCCCTCCAGCTTGCCTATAGAGGACCAGCTGGCCCTCCAGCTTGCCTATAGAGGACCAGCTGGCCCTCCAGCTTGTCTATAGAGGACCAGCTGGCCCTCCAGCTTGTCTATAGAGGACCAGCTGGCCCTCCAGCTTGTCTATAGAGGACCAGCTGGCCCTCCAGATTGCCTATAGAGGACCAGCTGGCCCTCCAGCTTGCCTATAGAGGACCAGCTGGCCCTCCAGCTTGTCTGTAGAGGACCAGCTGGCCCTCCAGCTTGTCTGTAGAGACCTGCTGGCCCTCCAGCTTGTCTATAGAGGACCTGCTGGCCCTCCAGCTTGTCTATAGAGGACCAGCTGGCCCTCCAGCTTGCCTATAGAGGACCAGCTGCCCCTCCAGCTTGTCTGTAGAGGACCAGCTGGCCCTCCAAATTGTCTATAGAGAACCAGCTGGCCTTCCAGCTTGTTTATAGAGCTGGGCTCATAGCTCTTCTTTATTCCTATTCCACCCCATGTTTATCATCTTCTCTTGCCTCTCTATTACAACACATACACACACGGAAAAACATATCTTAAGGCATGTGTATTTTAATAGGTCCTTCTCTTGCACATCCCAGCCCGAGTCATGTTCAAACAGCACAAACCAATATTTGTACGGCTAGAGAAATTGTAAGTGTTATTAATGTTGCCTCAGGTAAATTGTTAACGAGTTTTCTCTCACCACTTTTTTCCCAGCAAGTTTTTCGAGCGAACGTGTAGTTGAGCTAATTGCTAATATCAAGCGTAATTAAAGTGGAAATGTTTGTATAACTGTTTAGGAAAATGACTTACAATGCCATATTATTTAATTAATTAATTGAGCAGAAAGATGTTCTCTATTCATCGGGCGGAGAATCACAACAAAAACCAAAAAAAAAAAAAAAAACATCACTGAATGGAGATGAAGCATATTTCGAAGGCAAAATAGGTAATTATGTGTTTTGTATAAAAATTTCTTTGTTTCTAGCAAACAGCCAAAAAGGCAAGTTGAAGGGCTTAACATTCGATTTCATTCCAGGAAAGAAATCATATCGAATAGAAAATGAATTTCTATTGAAAATTTGCAAAAAACAATGAAGTGGAAAACATTTGACTGTCGATGTTAAGGTAAAATATCATAAACAAATTGAATTTGAGAAATATAATATTTTCCCTTTTTTCCCCACAATTTCCTGGTAAAGTTTTGTTAATAGATACCACTTTAGTTCTGAGAAGAGGAAATGTAATGGTAGACCGAAAATATTTTGCCTTCAAGGAATATGTGTTGATATGAGCCTACCATGTATGAGAAAATTAATTTGTGTAAGGGATATATGTCGGATATATACATATCTAGTTTAAATAACTTGTTTAATATATTTGGGTTATATTTACTTTGCTAGCCATTCGGGGTTTATTAAAAAATTTGGCGTTGGAAATCATACCCCTCTCCTCAAAACACCAAAATTGGGCGAAATTAAATGGAAAATATAAGAAAAATATAAAGATTGAAAGATGCTTGAATTCGGATAACTCCGAGCGACCACAACACGCACATTCTTTAAACCAATGTTTTTTTTAACTTATCCAAATCTTGCCAAACAGATCTCAAAAGATTGGGATATCCCTGTATTTAGTCAAGACAATATAAAATCCTTAAAAAATTTGGTCTATGAACACGAATTTCTATTGGGGTTTTGATCTACAAATCGAGTACTACTAAATCCACTTGAAATTTTACACAAGCTAGACTCACTTCACAAATTGCACCTCATTCGGGTAAAGATGTAAATTTGCGTACAAAAGCAATTTGGTGAGATGTTTCCAGAAAAAAAGTTATTCGTGATGGAATTCATGCGCGATGGTATGATTTCTTTATATTTGTCTGGAAAACCACAAGTGGCTATCGTTAGAGCACTCCAGCGTTTAAATCTGAATAAATCTTTTGTGTATCGTACCATCGCTCGTTACCGTGATACTGGTAGCGTAGCCCGACGTCAATGAACTGGACGAAAACTGGGTCGCGACCTGAACATATCGCAATATTCCATTCGGAAAATATTGAAATAATGAGATCGGGGTAAGGCCATTGAAATTCCAAAAAGTGCAAGAACTTATACCGCAACAGAAAGAAAATATACTCAAAAGAGCTAAAGATTTGCTTCGCTTGGCCGAAAGTGGTGAACTGCCGAATTTGGTTTTCTCCTATGAGAAAACATTCGTTGTCCAGCAGTTTGTAAACAAACAAAATGATCGTGTTTACTTGCCAAAGAGGTCAGCTGAAAATGTGCACTTTCGGTTGGCCACCAGAACTCAAGCACCGGCCATGGTGTTGGTTTGGGCCGCCATAACAGCCCATGGTCGCTCTCCACTCGTATTAATGGACCGTGACATCAGAATAAATGCCGAATATTATAGCGAAGATATTCTGGAGGGTGTATTAAAGCCTTGGGCACGTAAATATTTTGGCCGCAGACCTTGGACATGCCAACAGGACACAGCACTATCGCACTCAGCACGCGCCACCCAAGAATGGTTACAAAATGAGGTTTCTCGCTTCATTTCCAGGGCGCAATGGCCACCAAAATCTGCGAATACCAATCCGTTGGACTATTGTGTCTGGAGTATTTTGGAAAGCAAGGTTGTCACTGAAAAATACCAAAGTGTCGATCACCTCAAGCAAGCCGCAGAGCAACATTCGGGCAGCATGTGACGGTTTCATTGGCCGCTTGCTGGCCATAATTCGTGCCCAAGGTGACTAATTCGAACAAATCTAAATATTTTCTAAGATTTGATGTTATTTCCGACAGTTTTTGCTTTCATTCAATAAAATTAAAAAAATTGTAAAAATTGTGGTTTTTGACTTTGTACCAGTTTTTTTATCTCGCCTGTGTGTATACGAAAATAACTAAACTGTACTAAATTTGGTACAATAATTTTGAGGAATTTTTAAAGCTGGAATCCTGAAAATTCAAAGTCTTTCAAGGATTTGGAATACTGAAAGAATATTTTTCAAGGGCCATCAAGGACGTGGATTTTTCAAATAATATTTTTCCAGGACCATTGAAGACGTGGATTTTTCAAAGAATATGTTTCCAGGACCATTAAGGACGTGGATTTTTCAAAGAATATGTTTCCAGGACCATTAAGGACGTGGATTTTTCAAAGAATATATTTCCAGGACCATCATGGACGTGGATTCTTTAAATAATATTTTTCCAGGACCATCAAGGACGTGGACTTTTCAAGGAATATTTTTCCAGGACCATCAAGGACGTGGATCCTTCAAAGAATATTTTTCCAGGACCATTAAGGACGTGGATGTTCCAAAGATTATTTTTCCAGGACCATCAAGGACGTGGATTTTTCAAAGAATATTTTTCTAGGACCATCAAGGACGTGGATTTTTCAAAGAATATTTTTCCAGGACCATTAAGGACGTGGATTTTTCATTGAATAGTTTTCAAGGACGAGGATTTTTCATTGAATAGTTTTCAAGGACGAGGATTTTACATTGAATAGTTTTCAAGGACGAGGATTTTTCATTGAATAGTTTTCAAGGACGAGGATTTTTCATTGAATAGTTTTCAAGGACGAGGATTTTACATTGAATAGTTTTCAAGGACGAGGATTTTTCATTGAATAGTTTTCAAGGACGAGGATTTTTCATTGAATTGTTTTCAGGGACTTGGAAGGACGGGGATTTTTTATAGCATTTTTTTCAAGGACCTTGGATTTCTAGTATTTAAGTTGCATTCTGAAATGGTTTTCTCAAAAATATAAAACATTTATTAGTATATCGCTTAAGAAACAAATATACCTTTCCTCGAAAGT
>NW_026712362.1:4493254-4520754 GCF_030504385.1 Musca domestica
AAATGATAACAAAAACCTTTTTGAAGGAAGAGAAGAGGTAAAAATAGATTTGTAAACGAAAAACAAAAATACAATAAATAAAGTAAACAAAGGCTTAGGAAAGGGCTTCCTATTCTGATATCCAATTACTTTATTTATACATGTTACAAGTTTATATTTTGCGAAAATATTTGTTTCGTCTGATCATAGTATCGATTTCTTTTATATATATTTTTAACCTAATTTTCAATTTAATATAAATTGTTTCATAAGATTTTAATTGACATTTAAAATTAATAATTTTAATAATTAAATTCATTAGAATTTGTTGATAATTAAACTCTAAACTGTAGGAAAATTTGAAATTCTTTGAAGAACATATTTCTTCTTTTAACTTTCATAAATTGCGTTTCTACCATTTTAGGATAATTTATAATTCAATGCAGCATATTTATGGTATTTAAACAAATGTCAATCAACTTCCGTTATTCCATTACATTTTCTCTCTTTCTCTCTCTAATTAATAAACATACAAAAAGTTTACACAATTCATTAGTAGATGGATACAATTTCATTAAAACGAAATTTTCAGGATTAAGGATTGATTTTCGAAGAAAAGGAAAAAAAGATAAACAAATTCTAAATTGTTTATTATTGTTTAAGTAGGAAGGTATAGAATTCATTAAATTCAATTAAATAGCATTAAAATTCTTGAATGACATAAAATCCATAAAATGTTTCTTGATTAAGAGGTAAACATTCAATTAGAATCTTATAAAAGGAAGAGCCGATTAAGCAATTGGTGGCATATTAATACTGGGGTTATATAATTACTTGAATCGGTTTGTGTTGGATCTATGATTGGTTTGCGGTTTTTTGAACTCTCATCCATTAACAAAGATTAAGAATTTTCCATATTTCTTTTTATACCCTACCTCAAAGGGAGGGTATATTAACTTTGTCATTCCGTTTGTTACATCCCTTAATATTCGTCCTAGACCCTAATATATATAGAATATACAGGGTGAGATGAGAAACCTGCAACCATCTTCAGACTGCTATCGTTTCTAAGCCACTCGTCCGACAGCTGTTAAAATTATTCCAGCGACAGCTCATCATATTGTTTACAAGCGTTTTGGTGAGAATTTTCCAGAAAAAAAGTTATTAGTAATGGAATTCAAGCATGATAGTATGATTTCTTTGTATTTGGCTGGAAGACCACAAGTGGCTATCTTTAGAGCACTACAGCATTTAAATGTGAAAAAGTCTTTTGTGTCTGGTACCACCGCTCGTTACCGTAATACTGGTAGCGTAGCCTGGTGTCAAGGAAGTTGACGGATGAAAGCAGCAACATTAACAGAAATGGTTTGGAATGTATAGAAGCGACTTGATCGAAACCAGCGTCGCAGTGGCCGAAAAATGGCTCGTAAGCTGAACATATCGCAATATTCCATTAGTCAAATATTGAAAAATGAGCACGGGGTAAAGCCATTGAAATTCAAATATTTATAAAGTTCATTCAAATATTCAAATATTTATGTAAGTTCGGCCGGGCCAATCTTTGAACGATTTTTCCAATTTTCAAAAAAAAAAAATAAATAAATAATAAATAAAATAAAATAAAATCCGTTAAAAATTCTGTTAAAGTATCGAATGTAGCCGTTATTCCGTAAACCATTACAATACTCAAATACGAAAATTGAATGAAAAAATGAGGCGAGTAATGTAGCTAAAATCATCAAAATACCAAATATCGGGAGGTATCGTTATATTGGGCTATACCAAGACGTGGACATGCACAGACAATTTTCTGTCATAGTACTTCTAATACCAAATTTGAAACAATTCCGGTAAGTAATGTCGCTAAAATCATTAAAATGCCGAATATCGGAAGGTACCGTTATAAGAGGCCTATACCAAAACGTGGACCTACATGGCCCATTTTCAATTCCAAGAGTCCTGCAGACATAACCTATATTTGAGTAAAATGTTATCAAACTACTTCAATTCGTTCAAAAGCTAGAGTGATTTCTACAGACGGATAGACGGACAGACGGTCGGACATCGCTAAATCGACATAGAATTTTATGCTGATCAAGAATATATATACTTTGTGGGGTCTAAAATGTATATTTCGAGGTGTTACAAACGCAATGACAATCTAAATATACCCTCCATACTATGGTGGAGGGTATTAAAAGGGAAATAACTTACTCACTCAAAAGAGCTAAAGAATTGGACACCAGAACTCAAACGCCGGCCATGCTGATGATGTGGGCCGCCATAACAGCCGATGTTCACTCTCCTGCCGTATTAATCGCCCGTGACATCAGAATAAAAATATTCTGGAGGGTGTATTAAAGCCTTGGGCACACAAACATTTTGACCGCAGAACTTGGACATTCCAACAGGACTCTGCACCATAGCATTCAGCACGCGCCACCCAAGAACGGTTACAAAATGAGGTTCCTCGCTTCATTTCGCATCGCACAATGGCCACCAAAATCTCCGGATATCAATCCGTCGTTGGACTATTGTAGAAAGTATTTTGGAAAGCAACTTTTGGCACTAAAAAAATACCAAAGTGTCGATCACCTCAAGCAAGCGCTTCGCCGGAAGTGGGCCAAAATATCACAGAACAAAATTTGGGCAGCGTGTGACGGTTTCATTGGCCGTTTCAAGGCCATAATTCGTGCCAAAATTGACCAATTCGAACAAATCTAAACTTTTTCAAAAATTTGATGCTATCTCCGACGTTTTTTCAATAAAATTAAAAATAAAATGTAAAAATTATGGCGTTTGACTTGGTTGCAGTTTTTTAATCTCACCTTGTATATTCTATATCAGCGTAAAATTCTAAGACGATCTACCTATGTCCGTCCGTCTGGCTGTCCCTCTGTCTGTTGTAATCGCGCTATCTTCCGAACGAGATAGAAGGCTAAAATTTTGCATACATGCATAATTTACCAGTAAGCAGGTTAAGTTCGTAAATGGGCCATGTCAGTCCACGTTTTCGTGTAGCCCCCATATAGCGGTATCCATCCGATAACCGGCATTTTCATGATTATTTTGTATGCAAGTCCACATCTTCGTATAGTCCCCATATGACGGTTTCATTTAAGTGTTAGTTTTCGGAATTTCTTTTGAAAAATTTCAAGTTCCTTTTTAGCTGCTTTTTTACTTGTTTTTTTTTAACATAGGTCATCTACTGCTACTCCACGTGGGAATAAACCTTGGCGTAGCGGTGGAGCTGAATACTTTCGTAATCGAAAGGGAAACTAATTATTGCATTTTGGTTATATGCTAGTGGAGGGTGTCAAAAAGTTCTACTCGGCCGAACGTAATATTTTTCATTTGTTCTCGTTAAGATGTGACATTGTTATTATTTTATGGAGTAATTATTAATACGGAAAATAAATGAACTTAACATAGATATTGAGCAAAAAATTCTTGCACATCGAATATTTTATGAACATTATTTTCTTAATTTTCATGCGCGAGTAAATCGTGTGGAAACTTCGCCATGATAATATGTTCAGGTTTTTTCTTAGAAAGCCCCCACAAATGTACATCAAATTTGTAGACCAATAGAAGATTTTTATATCAAATTTAAATTACAACATTCATCCCAAGAAATTGTTTTTTTTTTAAACTTATTTTGGTAAATTGACAGTTTCGTTTAATATATATATATATATATTTTTTTTTTTTGCTCTGTGTATGAGTACATTTTCATTTTCCATATGAATGATTATATTTATACCCTACAACACTATGTGTTGGGGGTATTATAAGTTTGATTGGGCCAAAAATTATGTAACACCACGAAATATTGGTTTCCCACATAGGAAAGTATATATGGATCATCCTAGCTCGCCGAGCTGAGTCGATCTAGCTATGTATGTCCGTCCGTCCGTCTGTCCGTCTGTCCATGTTAATTTGTAATCACTCTACAGGTCGCAATTATGACCCGATCTTCACGAAATTTAGAATGTAGGTGGGGCTTGGACCAGAATAAAACCCTATTTCTTTTGGAGATGATCGCCAAATGTTTAGGGGTTGAAATGGACCAAATACTGAAAAAATGTCGGATTTTGCAGTAGCTATACAGGTCGCAATAATAGACCAATCGACGCGGAATTTCGTATGTAGCTGGAGTTTAGGGCGGGGAAGAAGCCTACCAATTTGGGTGGTCATCGGATAACATTTATCGGGTAAAATAGACCATATATTCTGTGTTGAAGAATTCAAAATTTTTCATTAAACCGCGAATATTTTAAATCCCGGCGAAATCACAAAGCCATGACAAGGTTACTTTTGACCTTTACATTGATGTTAACATCCAGCAAATCGGATATATAGCAAAATATGTGCGATATATATGTTTATCAAAGAAGATATGCTTGAAAGATCTCTTATATGTCGAGAACGGCTGAACTGATTTCGACAGTTCTCATTAATTCAGAATGGCCTCTTGGCAGGAAAGAAACAACGTCTAAAAAATCGCATAAACGTATCTCTCTAAAGATAAAAATATTGATTTTGTAAAATTTTCTCATATTTTTTCAATTTTGTCATATTTTTGGCATATTTTGTCATATTTTTGGCATATTTTCATTTTGAATTAAACATTTGGTAATATTTCTTCAGCTAACAAAACTAAGTATTTAGGATATCAGGATATCATATACAGATCGCATTTATGGCCCGATCCTTACGAAATTTTGCATGGGGATAAGATGAGGGTCAGAACAGAAGCCTACTCTTTTTGGAGATGATCGCCATATATTTAGGGGTTGAAATGGAACAAAAAACTGCAAAATTGTCAGCAGGTCGTAATTATCGCGCGATCCTCACGCACATTTGAATGGGTGGTACCGGACATTGCAAAAGCCAAGCAGTTTTGGATGGCCATCCAAAAATATTCAATGTGTGAAATAGTTTGCCAACTTTTGTAGACAAAATACGAAAATGTCCATTCCAGAGACTTTTTCGAGAATTCACAAATACAGGATAGACGCACTTGTGACTATTTCGTTAAGGCTGATTTCGATGAAGAATATAGTCAAATGTCTGTATCTCATATAGATGCGTTTTAGTCAAAAACCAATAATAAATGTTAATCTTTTGCCACTTCTGAGAGATTATAGGTCTTTGGGAAATATTGGTTCCAGATCTAGGAAGACCATTTACGTGCAACATCTACCAATAAATTGGAAATGAGCAAATTAATTTAAGTTGCTATTATTCGAAAATTAGAGAACGAAACCTGATGGTTTTCTTTTATAATTTGTCACAATATCTTGTGGAATTCTTTCGAGTATCTCGCCTATATAAACTGTATCATTTATTATAGTGTTGTAGTGTATTCAACGGTCGGCCCCGCTTGACTGTAGCCTTTGCTTACTTGTTTTTATATATTATAGGTGAACCGCATATGCAACAGCCCAAGAGTGAACAGGTAGAGTGGTGAGTCGAATATTTGTAAATACTTTCCATTTTCGGAAATGACAAGTCAGACACTAGTATACGAAAAACTTGCTAAGTATAAATACAATAAAAGATCTGTTCATTTACACGCCAGACTTTTCACCTTTTGCTACTTTTTTTTAAAATATTGTTCTTTAATTAAAAAAAGCTTAAAAGAGTAGCACATGTCAAAGAGAGCCGACTACACTGCACTGCTTTTTATCTTTTAGAATTTTAAAGGAGTAATACCACCAATTTTTATGATGTATATAAAGACTGAGCACCCTAATGTTTGCCAAAGTCAATAAAATATTGATGACACATCAAATATTTGAAGAAAAAGACAAAAATACCAATTGCCATGCAAACGGTAATTATGAATGACACGTTAATGTTGTTAATTTCGTAAATTATGAACAAGGGATGTTTTTTTCTTTTTCTTTGCAATTTATGAATTTTTATGGTTATGCATTGATTGTTAGTAGTCGAAATGGTTATAATCTGAATGATTTATAGCAGTTTTTTGGTTTTTCTTGCAGTCATTTCAGTTTGTGTCAATTGAGTGATTTGATTATGGAAATGTGTAATGTGTTCAATTTTGTTTTAAATATCATTGTTATAGAGTGTATACCACAGCTTTAAAAGATATAATATCAAATCGAATGGGCCCTATATACATAACAGCTATAATCATATCTGAACAGATTTTCAAAAAATTATGTGATTTTACTTTAAGAAAAAATCATATATTCTTAAGAAGGTCACCCAAATACTTTATAAAAATCCAACACAAAAGAAAAATTCGTATTGAAAGTAGCACTGCCTGCTTCCTTCAAATATCATCGAGTGCAAGATTATTATCCCTGTTTACCAAAATTTCTGGTGCATAAGAAATTCCACATAGAATGCAATATATAATTAGTATTCAGCTCTTGTAAATTATTAATCATATTTATCTTTTTGTGATATTTACATCATTAAGAAAATGCCTCCAGTGTCCTTCTATCGACTAAAACCCAGCAAACCCCGTAACATGAATTTTCATAAATGGAACATTCCAAAATTGAAATTCGTCTAGCCACTAAAATAGCATCTAATATGTCCTATGAGATGCTACACCAACGGGGAAACTTCTCGTATACCGGAATAATGCGTGGTACTTCGCTAAATTCCAATTTTTAATATCATCTCCTAAGGTTACTAAAAGCTCAACTCCAAAGAGGAAATTATCAAATATCCATCAACAGATTCCAAATAAAATTATTTGATAAATATTTCTATTTGATATGAAAACAAATGTATCGGCTGTTCAATATTCGAAGTCGAATACGGTATATATACGAGAGCTATTTAATATTTCTATACCCTATGCCTCGCTCTAGTACAGGATATTTGCCCATCTGTCCGTACATTTTTGTAATCAAATTATAGGTCACATTCATTGTTAGACTGAGAAAGAATTTAGAACAATGTATTTGTTTGGCTCTAGGACGAACACTATTAAAACAGTGGAAATCGATCTGAATTTTCATATACCTCACAAATATTTTCGACCAATTTCACTTTAAATGAATAACATCTCACCAAATATTACATGCTTTGGTACAGTTTAGCCCGGACTGTTTATGCCCTGAGCCATATGACTACAGAGGGTATGTATCATTTGATACGGCCAAAATGTGTTTCATAGAAATAACGGTTTGAAACCCAAGGTTTCTTTGGACCAAATACGTTTCAGGACATTTGGAATCGGTCTAGAGATGTACGTCTGTCTGTTCTTCTGGCTGGCTGGTGCACACGATGAGTCTCGAAGAGAGAATCCGATTTGGTCCAAACTTGGCACATCGTAATGTTATCATCAAACTTAGATCAAGTTCGGGGATGGACAATATCGGTCCACTCCTTCTGGTATCTCACCCACGAAAGTTCAAAGATTTTTAGAGAAGATGTCTTCAAGAACCGCAAGCCCAATAAACATGAATTTTCAAATAATAATTTTTCAAGGATCCTCTGTCCTTCCAAGCTTTGATTTTTAAAGAATATGTCTTCAAAAGACAGATAGCTCAATAAACTTCGATTTTTAAAGAATATATTTTCAAGGACCACCAGCGCTTCTAAAATTGGATTTTTAAAAATGTCTTTAAGGGCCCATAGCCCAATAAACTTGGTTTTATGAATAATTATTTTTTAAGGATCTTCTGCTCAATAAACTTGGTTTCTTAAAGAATAATTTTTCACGGACTCACAGGCCAATGAACGTGGATTCTTAAACAATATTCTTTCAAAGAGTCACAGGCCAATGAACGTGGATTCTTAAACAATATTTTTTCAGAGAGTCACAGGCCAATGAGCATGGATTCTTAAAACAATATTTTTTCAAAGAGTCACAGGCCAATGAACGTGGATTCTTAAACAATATTTTTTCAAGGTCTCACAGGCCAATGAACGTGGATTCTTAAACAATATTTTTTCAAGGACTCACCGACCAATGTACGTGGATTCTTAAACGATATTCTTTCCGAGACCCACAGGAACGTGGATTCTTAAACAATATTTTTTCAAGGTCTCACAGGCCAATGAACGTGGATTCTTAAACAATATTTTTTAAAGGTCTCACAGGCCAATGAACGTGGACTGTTAAACAATATTTTTTCAAGGTCTCACAGGCCAATGAACGTGGATTCTTAAACGATATTCTTTCGAGACCACGAGCTATAAAGGCCTTTAAACACCTACGTTTATAAAGAGTCTGAGGGCGTATGAGATTCTTTGAAAGCCGGAGCCTTAGTCGGTGTTTACATCCTTGAAATATCCAAGTTTATTAAGACTCTTAGGTCCTTTATAATATATACCTTAAAGAACAAGAAAAATCGTCCAATTTAGTTCCAAGTACCTCCCTCACAAAGGGTCAAAACTTAAAATAATTATAACTTTTATAAAATTTGAAATAACAGTCCCATTGTCTTCAAATATCGCACATATCAATATTTTTATCATCACAACGTCAGGTATCAAGAACAGACCACAACGGGTCGGAATTTGGAATAGGCATGAAGCTCGCAAAACGCGAAATTAACATCAGATACCTCTCAAACTCGGTGCATATCAATATTTCTATCAACACAAGATCTTTTGTAAAGATGGAATATGCCGGTCCACTCCTTTCGTTATCTACCTTACAAAGGGTCAAATTTTTGAATAATAACAAAATCTCTCATAAAATGCTAAATAAATATTAAATTCTCCTAAAATTACAACCATCTCAATATTTTGTTCCCACAAGGGGTTATTATTATTTTAAATAACCGAAACGCTCATCAAATGTAACTCATCTCTAGTTTCAGTTTCTACCAAAGTATTATCTGTTATGAAGATGGTAGATCTATCTCTCCGCCACTAAGGGGTCAGATTTTTAAAATACAAAACGCTGATAAAATGCGGTAGAAGCCTTCGATTTTCTACAAATTGAACATGTCCCAATATTTCACTAATGAATGGTACAAATAGGTCCACCTCTTCTGCACCTCCTTCTCAAAGGGTAACAATTTTTAATATTTATATTTCCTATATTTTTCTCAGCTAGATATACTATATCAATATGAAATATCTTTCCCCACAAAAGGTTTACGTTTTAATTAACTAATATTCGGAAATAATCGTTCGATTTTCTTTAAATTTTGCACCTCCCAATATTTTTATCATTATTAGAGGAATATATCGGTCCATTATATCTGGAACCTCACGCATATTTCAACAACAAATAAATGGTATTCGGCACAATTTAGCCTGAAAATATGTTTATTACATTTGGTGGAAATCAGTTCAGATATAGCTATAGCTCCTATATATTTGTAAGTTCATCCGACTTGACATTTTGGCCTCTCGGAGTCATAACAGGATCTCTTTGACAATTAAAATACCTTTTACCATTATTTTTAGATATAGTTTCCATATATATTTCCCTCTTTTTTATAAAAAAAATCTACGCCCACCATTCTAGGTTTGTCTATTTAAGATGATACTACTTTTTTTAAGTTTCATACGTATTTCTTACATATTATTTTTTGGTTTACTGGGTTGCATATTTAAAAAAAATATATATTCCTCACTGCATAACTTTTTGCACATGCTGCCTGCTGCACCATATAACCTTGGAAATATTCATCGTTCGCATAACTATGTCCTGAAGTGTTTGCTTTTGTAAACCGAGTAACTAACTAACCAACCAAGAAACCAAACAGTTCCATATGTTATTTTCAAATCCACCGTCACTACACCTGAGTTCGAAGAATATAATTTATGTATACAAGCTACATTATACGCATACCAAGATGCATATACGTATGTATCTACACATATCTCATCCAAAAGAGTACTTGTATAATTTTAGTGTTTGTTACACACATATACACACACGAAACTTTACAGTGCACTCGCAAGAAGAACTCTTTCTCCCTTCTGTTTTTGGTTGAATTTCAAAGAGTAACACCAAGTAATATCTTAATTAAGAAGACACGCGCTGAAAAGACGCGCTTAACATTGCAAAGTTTAATTAAAATCGCAGGAGAACATTGATGATGTTTGAGAAGCGAACAAAAATATAGAAGTGAAACATTCAGTGCCATAGAAGATAATAATAAGGCTTAGTGCATAAAGTAATTATAACACCCATTGGGGTTTAATGTGATAAGATTTAATACATTTTATAATTATATTAAAGAATAAGCCATAGAGTGATTGAAAATTGAAGTTTACAAAATTATCAGGAAAATTCAACAGATTATGAAAGTGGAGCTAAGAAAGAAGACGCGTGTAGCGGCGTTTTGAAAGTTTACTTCGCAAAGTTACCTAAATTGAGCGGGCTAGTTCCCTCCTCCTGCACACTTTTGGAAATTTTCGAACTAAGGATTATTCGGAATTAATGCATTATAGGTATATAGTGTCTTCAGTATAGTGTCTTCGTCAAAATTGTGGTCAAAGATTTTAATCCTCGAGCGAGTCAACAAAAGGGGTCTTTTTGTTGGATATTTTTTCAATATATGGATAAAAACTCCCTTTAAAAGGGATCGTATTTAGTCAAAATATTCCACAAAATTAGTTGTTATAAAACTCTGCAATAGGTCATAGAAGACGTTCAAAGTCTAAATCTTACTTAAACGCCAGGAATTCATTTATACAGGGTGAGATTAAAAAAAAATGCAACAAAGTCAAGTACTATAGTTTTTACATTTTTTTATACCCACCCCCATAGTATGGAGGGTATATTAAGTTTGTCATTCCGTTTGTAACACCTCGAAATACACATTTTAAACCCCACATTCCCCACATTATTATTCTTTATCAGCATATAATTCTATGTCGATTTAGCGATGTTCGTCCGTCTGTCCGTCTTTGGAAATCACTCTAGCTTCCGAACGAATTGAAGTAGATCGATAAAATTTTACTCAAATGTATATTATGTCTGCAGAACATTTGGTATTGAAAATGGGCCATGTAGGTCGACGTTTTGGTATAGCACCCATATAACGGTACCTCCCGATATTCGGTATTTTGATGATTTTAGCGACATTATCACCGGAATTGTTTCAAATTTGGTATTTGATGTTCGTAATGGCTGCTACAGCTTATGACAGAAAAATGTCTAAGCAGCTCCACGTCTTCGTATAGCCCTCATATAACGGTACCTCCCGATATTCTGTATTTTGATGATTTTAGCGACATTACTCAGCGGAATTGTTTCAAATTTGGTATTTGAAGTTCGTAATGGATTCTACAGCCTAAGACAGAAAATTGTCTGTGCAGGTCCATGTCTTCGTATAGCACCCTTATAACGGTACCTCCCGATATTCGGTATTTTGATGATTTTAGCGACATTATCACCGGAATTGTTTCAAATTTGGTATTTGACGTTCGTAATGGCTGCTACAGTCTAAGACAGAAAATTGTCTAAGCAGCTCCACGTCTTCGTATACCCCCATATAACGGTACCTCCCGATATTCGGTATTTTGATGATTTTTGCGACATTATACAGCCTAAGACAGAAAATCTGTGCAGGTCCATGTCTTCGTATAGCCCCCATATAATGTCACCTTCAGATATTTGGTATTTTGGTAATTTTAGATACATCATTTTATCGAATGAAAGCAAAAATGTCGGAAATAGCATCAAATTTTAGAATAAGTTTAGACTTGTTTGAATTGGTCACCTTTAGTACAAATTATGGCCTTTAAACGGCCAATGAAACCGTCACACGCTCCCCGAATGTTGCTCTGCGGTATTTGGGTCCATTCCCGGCGATGCGCTTGCTTGAGGTGATCAACACTTTGGCATTTTTTAGTGCCAACCATACTTTCCAAAATACTCCAGACACAATAGTCCAACGGGTTGGTATCCGGAGATTTTGGTGGTCATTGTGCGGTGGAAATGAAGCGAGGAACCTCATATTGTAACCATTCTTGGGTGGTTACAACGTGAGTGCGATGGTGCTGAGTCCTGTTGGAATTTCCAAGGTCTGCTGCCAAAATTTTTGCGTGCCCAAGACTTTAATACACCCTCCAGAATATTTTCGCTATAATATTCGGCATTTATTCTGATGCCACAGTCGATTAATACGAGCGAAGAGCGACTATCGGCTGTTATGGCGGCCCCCATCACATTAATCCCTCAAAATTTCGGGAACCACTTGCGGGTCGCTACCCAGAGAAATGATGTTGTGTGGTATAAAAATCCACGACAATCCAATATTTTTTAAAAAATCTTTAGGCTCTCTAAATATGTATTTTAAAATTCAATTTCTTCCCCAGTCTTTATTTGTTTTAACTCAAATATTCCAAACATGATATCCACACATCTGTAACTATTCAAGCAAATATTCCAAAATAATACAAATAAAAAACATCTTTGCACAAGAAATAAGGTTTGTTGTTATTTGCAGAAACTAATTTGTTAGTTGTTTACTTTTTTTGCTTCTCTCCAGCAAACTTGTAGTGCTCTTCCATTTAGAAAATTACAAATATCAACATAACACCATGCGTAAAGTTTTCAGAATTTTTTTGTCATTTTTTTTCACTCTCTAGCAAAATTATAAAATACAAAAATAACCTTCATTACAATCAAATTACTTACGTGTCGAGAATTGAGAAAAACATTGCAAAAAGGACGTCATGAATATGATGAAGGCAGAAAAAAAAAACACACACAGGACACATTTTACACACGTTGTCATAGAACTTCGTAAGAAAACTTGCTTGAGGTGTTCCAAGGAACAAGTTTGTTGTTGGCTTGGATGAAGGATATTAAAGAAAGAACGAAGGAAAAAAAAAGATCTGGGGAAAAACAAACTTTTCATATTTTTATATATCCTTCAGAATATTTATGACACTGAAGATTTGTTTACAATTTTTTGACACCTGTTTTTTACTTATTGTCGGTATGTTGTGCAATTTTTCGGGTGGGATAAGAGTGTTTTGTAATGACAAATTTAAGTTTTTGATATTTGCCAAAAATAAATTGTTAAAATAACTAAACATTTTTGCTACTGAATTTTTAAGGCCTCGACCATGAAGCCAAGGCGTGGATTTTTTAAACAATTTTTAAGGCCTCGTCCATGAAGCCAAGGCGTGGATTTTTTAAAGAATTTTTAAAGCCTCGTCCATGAAGCCAAGGCGTGGATTTTTTAAAGAATTTTTAAAGCCTCGTCCATGAAGCCAAGGCGTGGATTTTTTAAAGAATTTTTAAGGCCTCTTCTATGAAGCCAAGGCGTGGATTTTTTAAGGAATTTTTAAGGCCTCTTCCATGAACCCAAGGCGTGGATATTTTAAGGAATTTTTAAGGCCTCTTCCATGAAGCCAAGTCGTGGATTTTTTAAACAATTTTTAAGGCCTCTTCCATGAAGCCAAGTCGTGGATTTTTTAAACAATTTTTAAGGCCTCTTCCATGAAGCCAAGTCGTGGATTTTTTAAACAATTTTTAAGGCCTCTTCCATGAAGCCAAGTCGTGGATTTTTTAAGAATTTTTAAGACCTCTTCCATGAAGCCAAGGCGTGGATTTTTTAAGAATTTTTAAGACCTCTTCCATGAAGCCAAGGCGTGAATTTTTTAAGAATTTTTCAGACCTCTTCTGTGAAGCCAAGGCTTGGATTTTTTAAACACTTTTTAGGGCCTCTTCAATGAAGCCAAGGCGTGGATTTTTTAAACAATTTTTAAGGCCTCTTTCATGAAGCCAAGTGTGGTTTTTTTTTAAAGAATTTTAAGGCCTCTTCCATGAAGCCAAGCGTGGTTTTTTTTTTTAAAGAATTTTTAAGGCCTCGTCCATGAAGCCAAGGCGTGGATTTTTTAAACAATTTTTAAGGCCTCCTCCATGAAGCCAAGGCGTGGATTTTTTAAAGAATTTTTAAGGCCTCCTCCATGAAGCCAAGGCGTGGATTTTTTAAAGAATTTTTACGGCATCCTCCATGAAGCCAAGGCGTGGATTTTTTAAAGAATTTTTAAGGCCACCTCCATGAAGCCAAGGCGTGGATTTTTTAAAGAATTTTTAAGGCCTCCTCCATGAAGCCAAGGCGTGGATTTTTTAAAGAATTTTTAAGGCCTCCTCCATGAAGCCAAGGCGTGGATTTTTTAAAGAATTTTTACGGCATCCTCCATGAAGCCAAGGCGTGGATTTTTTAAAGAATTTTTAAGGCCTCGTCCATGAAGCCAAGGCGTGAATTTTTAAAGAATTTTTAAGTCCACTTCCATGAAGCCAAGGCGTGGATTTTTTAAAGAATTTTTAAGGCCTCTTCCATGAAGCCAAGGCGTGGATTTTTTAAAGAATTTTTAAGGCCACCTCCATGAAGCCAAGGCGTGGATTTTTTAAAGAATTTTTAAGGCCTCCTCCATGAAGCCAAGGCGTGGATTTTTAAAGAATTTTTAAGGCCTCCTCCATGAAGCCAAGGCGTGGATTTTTTAAAGAATTTTTACGGCATCCTCCATGAAGCCAAGGCGTGGATTTTTTAAAGAATTTTTAAGGCCTCCTCCATGAAGCCAAGGCGTGGATTTTTTAAAGAATTTTTAAGGCCTCCTCCATGAAGCCAAGGCGTGAATTTTTTAAGAATTTTTCAGACCTCTTCTGTGAAGCCAAGGCTTGGATTTTTTAAACACTTTTTAGGGCCTCTTCAATGAAGCCAAGGCGTGGATTTTTTAAACAATTTTTAAGGCCTCTTTCATGAAGCCAAGTGTGGTTTTTTTTTAAAGAATTTTTAAGGCCTCTTCCATGAAGCCAAGGCGTGGATTTTTTAAAGAATTTTTACAGATTTTCAAGCCATCTATAAATGTCTTTCTATGAAGCCAAGTCGTAGATTTTTTAAGGCCTCTGTGAATGTCCTTCTATGAAGTTAAGGAGTGGATTTTCAAAGATTTTTTGAGGACTCTATGATTATTCTTCTATAAAGTCAAGGCGTGGATTTTTAAAAAAATTTAAGACCTCTATGATTGTCCTTCTATGAAGTTATGACGTGGATTTTCAAAGATTTTTTAAGACCTCTATGATTGTCCTTCTATGAAGTTATGGCGTGGATTTTCAAAGATTTTTTAAGACCTCTATGATTGTCCTTCTATGAAGTTATGGCGTGGATTTTCAAAGATTTTTTGAGGCCTCAATGATTATCCTTCCATGAAGTCAAGGTGTGGGTTTTTTTTAAGATTTTTTAAGGCTTCTATGAATGTCCTTCTATGAAGTTATGGCGTGGATTTTCAAAGATTTTTTGAGGCCTCAATGATTATCCTTCCATGAAGTCAAGGTGTGGGTTTTTTTTAAGATTTTTTAAGGCTTCTATGAATGTCCTTCTATGAAATCAAGGCGTGGATTTTTTTAAACAAAGGCCTCTATAAATGTCCTTTTATGAAGTTAAGGTGTAGATTTTTTAAGGCTTCTATAAATGTCCTTCTATTAAGTCGAGGCGTGGATTTTTTAAAGGTTTTCTAAGGCCTCTATGAAAGTTCTTCTATGAAGTCAAGGCGTGGATTTTTTAAACATTTTTTAAGGCCTCTATGAATGTCCTTCTATGAAGTCAAGGCGTGGATTTTTTAATCATTTTTAAGGCCTCTATGAATGTCATTCTATGAAGTTAAGGAGTAGATTTTCAAAGATTTTTTAAGGCCACTATGAATATCCTTCTATGAAGTCAAGGCGTGGATTTGTAATGCCTCTATGAATGGCCTTCTAGGAGTCAAGGCGTGAATTTTTAAGGCCTCTATGAATGGCCTTCTAGGAGTCAAGGCCTGGATTTTTAAGGCCTCTATGTATGGCCTTCTAGGAGTAAAGGCGTGGATTTTAAGGCCTCTATGAATGGTCTTCTAGGAGTCAAGGCCTGGATTTTTAAGGCCTCTATGAATGGCCTTCTAGGAGTCAAGGCGTGGATTTTTAAGGCCTCTATGAATGGCCTTGTAGGAGTCAAGGCGTGGATTTTTAAGGTCTCTATGAATGGCCTTCTAGGAGTCAAGGCCTGGATTTTTAAGGCCTCTATGAATGGCCTTCTAGGATTCAAGGCGTGGATTTTTTAATCATTTTTAAGGCCTCTATGAATGTCCTTCTATGAAGTTAAGGAGTAGATTTTCAAAGATTTTTTAAGGCCACTATGAATATCCTTCTATGAAGTCAAGGCGTGGATTTGTAATGCCTCTATGAATGGCCTTCTAGGAGTCAAGGCGTGAATTTTTAAGGCCTCTATGAATGGCCTTCTAGGAGTCAAGGCCTGGATTTTTAAGGCCTCTATGAATGGCCTTCTAGGAGTCAAGGCCTGGATTTTTAAGGCCTCTATGAATGGCCTTCTAGGAGTCAAGGCCTGGATTTTTAAGGCCTCTATGAATGGCCTTCTAGGAGTCAAGGCGTGGATTTTTAAGGCCTCTATGAATGGCCTTGTAGGAGTCAAGGCGTGGATTTTTAAGGTCTCTATGAATGGCCTTCTAGGAGTCAAGGCGTGGATTTTTAAGGCCTCTATGAATGGCCTTCTAGGAGTCAAGGCGTGGATTTTTAAGGCCTCTATGAATGGCCTTGTAGGAGTCAAGGCGTGGATTTTTAAGGCCTCTATGAATGTCCTTCTATGAAGTTAAGGAGTAGATTTTCAAAGATTTTTTAAGGCCACTATGAATATCCTTCTATGAAGTCAAGGCGTGAATTTTTAAGGCCTCTATGAATGGCCTTGTAGGAGTCAAGGCGTGGATTTTTAAGGTCTCTATGAATGGCCTTCTAGGAGTCAAGGCGTGGATTTTTAAGGCCTCTATGAATGGCCTTCTAGAAGTCAAGGCGTGGATTTTTAAGGCCTCTATGAATGGCCTTCTAGGAGTCAAGGCGTGAATTTTTTTTAAAGATTTTTAATGCTACTGTGAATGTCCTTCTACGAAGTCAAGGCATGGTTTTTTTAAAGATTTCTTAAGGCCTCTATGAGTGTTCTTCTGTGAAGTCAAAGCGTGGATTTTTTAAGGCCTCTATGAAGTCAATGCGAAGATTTTTGAATACCTCTCTGAAGTTCCGTCTATGATGCCAAACTAATTTTTTTGGCTCTTCTATGAATTGTTTTAGAATATTTGATTTCACCTCTATGCTGCAAAGGCGAAAAACTTCTCTCGCCAGGACAACACATTGCGCAAATTAATATCCTTGTTATATTAAGAAAATAATGTCTCTGTGCACCTGTTTATTGCATTTTGAAATGCAATTAAAGCCATGTTATAATTCCTTTTATGTTAGCTGTCTGGTTTTGTGTTTTTATGGCAACCAGAAAATGTGGTAATTTGAAAAATACGATTTCTTCTAAAAATTAATACCCAGCGAATACGTGATGTTGTTTCCCGTAAGTTATGTCCTATTGTTAAAATTACATGGTTTCATTACAGCATTCTCTACGACATGCTGGCCATTACATTGGTGGTCCTAGCCCATAGCCATTTTCTAGTCGTTTCGGACCACAGCTGCAATTTTTAAGTGACGATTTTAACGAGCAGTACATTTCGTGACATTGGTTCAACATTATTGAGGTAGAGTGTGCCGAGATTATTGGAAATGTGTGTATGTGTGTGATATTTTCTAGTAATGGTGTGGAGAAGTGTGCGACGATAAAAATAGCAATTGTATGGACCACGCATCTAACGGGGGATTAAAACAAAAAGGATGTTAGATGGCACATAGATGTCGTTTATTAAAGGAAGGGCTATTTTACAAAAGGAAGACTTGCTCTTTAGTCAGAAAAAAAATTGTTCTATATGAAGGATCCTATGTTGACTTCTTTACCCAGGACATTTGGTTTTCATTCAATTTTCTCTTCAAAACAGTAATTTCTCAATATTTTTTTATTTCAAATTTTTCGATTACGTTTCAAGTGCCATTTTGCAACAATTAATATTTTACTTTATTTTCAACACAAATGTTTCATCCTCCAAAGCTTTGTGAAAATTTATTTTGAACAAATAAATTCATTGGAATCATATCCGTTAGCTGTCAAAACATTTCACCATCCAATTTATTTGCTAAATTTGTGACTGTGAAAATCCACTTTTTTTTTGAGACCATTCCAATTTGTTGCAATGAAATGAATTTTGGTTTTCGGAGGATAAAAAAAGTGTCAATGCCACAAAATTTGTGAGAGAAAATCTGCATATTTGTTAGTTTTGGAAAATAAATTGAAGTTTTGTAGGTTTGATTGTAGTTGCCAAATTTATTGAAGCAGTACATTTTTAAAGAAAAAATTGGAAAAATTTGATTTAAAAAATAACTGAAGATGTTTATCTTTAAATACCCAGACCTGAGGCGGATATTCTCCGAAGAAATATGGGCTTTAAGCCCGATATCAAAACAAGGCATATTTGGATCTTACCAAAAGTATATATTTTGTATCCATACGCTATAATAACGACCGGGCCGAACTTTGAATGTCCTCCACCATTTGGAGCAAATTTGGCAATTTCAAAAAATAATATACCAATGATAATAATAATAATAATAACAATAATAATATAATATAATAATAATATAATAATAATAAGATAATAATAAGAATAATAATAATAAGAATAATATATAATAATAATACTAATAATAATAATAATAATAATATAATAATAATATAATAATAATAATAATAATAATACTAATAATAATAATAATAATAATAAGAATACTAATAAATAATAATATACTAATAATAATAACTAATAATAATAATAAGATAATAATAATATAATAATAATAATACTAATATAATAATAATAAATAATAATAATAATAATAAGAATAAATATAATAATCATAATAATAATAATAATAATAATATACAATAATAATAAATAATAATAATAATAATAATCATAATAATAATAATAATAATAATAATAATAATAATAAATAAATAATAATAATAATAATAATAATAATAAATAATAATAATACTAATAATATAATACTAATAATAATAGTAATAATTAAAATATCAAGTAAAAAAGCTGTAGGTTCGGCCGGGCTGACTTTGTATACCCTCCATTTGGTACAAATTTGGCAATTAAAAAAAAAAATTAATAAACTCCGTTAAAAAAATTCTGTTAAAATCTTAAAAATACCGAATGTAGCCGTATATTAGGGTCTTTTTCGACGACATGGACCTGCATAGGCAACTTTTGTCATAAGCTATTACAATATTCAATGCGAAACTTGAAAAAATCTGTTTTTAATGTAGCTAATATCATCCAAATACCGAATATAGGGAGGTACCATGGGGGTTATAAAACTTGGATCTGTATAGACAATTTTCTCCCATTGGCTGTAGTATCCATTACGAACTTCAAATACCAAATTTGAAACGATTACGGTGAAAAATGTCGCTAAAATCATCAAAACACCGAATATCGGGAGGTACCGTTATATGGGGGCTATACCAAAACATGGACCTGCACTTACACTTTTCTGTCATAGGCTGTAGTATCCATTGGGAACTTCAAATACAAAACTTGAAATAATTCCGGTACATAATGTCGCTAAAATCATCAAAATACCGAATACATACCGAATCGGGGGAATCGTTATATGGGGCTAACGAAAACCTCGACCTGCGTAGACAATTTTCTGTCTTAGGCTGTAGTATCCATTACGAACTTCAAATACCAAATTTAAAACTATTCCTGTGAATAATGTCGCTAAAATCATTAAAATACCGAATATCGGGATGTACCGTTATATGAGGGCTATACGAATACGTGGACCTGCACAGACATTTTTCTGTCTTAGGCTGAAGTATCCATTACCAACTTCAAAAACCAAATTTTTAACAACTTCAGTGAATAATGTCCCTAAAATCGTCAAAATATCGAATATCGAGGGGTACCGTTTTATGTGGGCTATACGATATCGTGGACCTATATATATACAATATTCATCCTGGGTCTAAAGTTCTCAGAAGTTACCTCTTTTGTGTATTTTCAGACAATTTCATTGAAAAATGTAGTTAAAACCAAAAAAATACCGAATATAGGGAGGAACAGAAAAATGGGGGTTATACGATATCGTGGACCTATATAGACAATACTGTTTCAGGGGGTAAAGTTCTCAGAAGGAACCCCTTTGGTCGATTCTCAAACAATTTCATTGAAAAATGTGGCTAAATCATCAAATTACCGAATATAAGGAGGATCAGTAATATGGGGGATATACGACATCGTGGACCTATGTAGACAATATTCTTCCAGGGGTAAAGTTCTCAGAAGGAACCCCTTTGGTTGATTTTCAGACAATTTCCTTAAAAAAGTTAGCTACAATCATAAAAAAACCGAATATCGGTGGGTATTGTTGTATGGGCACTATACGATCTTGTTTTGACTCTAGGGTGATTACAACAGTCGGACGGACGGGGCTAATTCGTCTTAGAATTTTACGATGATTAAGAATGTATATACTTTGTTTGGGTCTAAAACTATTACTTCGATAAGTTAAACACGAAATTGCGAACTTAACAAACCTTCCATACTATGTATGGTGGAGGGTATAAAAAGATATTGTTTAAACAGCTGCCGAAAAATGCTTCTACATTTCTCAGATTTCTAAGGAAAAAATCGTTGATAAATATTCGGATCTTTCTAGACTATTTCTTCTTCTTTTTGACCATTTTACTATTTTAAAATATAAGAACGAGTTTGATTAAATAATCACTGGATGCCCAAATTTTCTCTCCATTTCCCAATTTCCAACTACTTCTACCTTTACCTCAAACCAAAACCAATAAGCCTATTATCATCCTCACTCAACTCTTACCATTATTTCCTATTTCTGCTAATTTTCATTAGCATTCATTACACTCCGCCAACATCGCTCTCTTCATTTGCACTTCATTGATGTTGGCTAGTGACACTTTAATTAATCCTTGGGATAATTTCAATGGAATGGAATATTCCTTCCTCTCACCGGCCGTCATGAGCATAGACAAAAACTTTTCGTGCCTTGGAATAATGAAAAGTTCTGGAAAATGTTCGAATATTACCCAGGAAACTTTTGCATGAATTATTTCACGACACTTCCTGGGAATACCAGAAAAAAAAAAACAAAAACAAAAAACTGCTGGCGCCAATTCGTCTATGAACCAAACTTTTGAACTACAAATTTTCGTCCACATCAATGTCATTTAGTTAATTACAAACTGGTGGGATGTGTTTTCAGGAGAACTGAACAGGTATGAGCGATTTGCAAAAGTTGATTGCAAAAAGAGGTTTGCTTGTTTTGCTGTAACAAAAGAGGCGTTTTGTGTCGCAAAGGTTTTGTTTGTTTGTTTGTCGGAATAGAAAGAAAAGTTAAAGAGATTGGAGATTTTATGATTTTTAAGCTTTCTTTTAGAGTGAACTAGCCATGAGGGTCTGCATGGGTGATAGGCTGATGCGCATGATAACCCCCTAAGGGAGCGTCTGATTTTTCCAAACTAGTAAATCTAAATAATTTAAGCAAACTCAGATCATGTCCGGTGATGGGCAATATCTGTAATACCAATACCCACAAAATGTCAAAATTTTGAAAAAAAGAGCCATTTTGCGTATTTGGTGGAACTTCAGTAACAAAAAAAGTTTATATTGGGAATTTATATGAAGGATATGACTTCGATAAGAATTATATTTAAAAATATTTTTTGGAGCAATAGATATAAAGGACCGAGTTTCGCCAAATGAAAAAATTCGGTTAAAAAAATCCGTCCAATTTGGGCTGATATTACATGTATGGTGGACAATAACCGTAAAATCGGATAAATACACATGTAGAAGTTATATAGAAATCTGAAAATATCTCGATTAAATTTGGCAGAGGCATTTTCGAGCTGTGTATATGATGCCCGGAACCAAAATCAAATATCTTTGTTGTGGGTGCATATTACTCATGTGGGGGGACAAATCCAAAAAAATCGGATGCAACATATACATGGGAGCTTTAGCAATATCTGAACCGATTTTCACCAAAAATTTGCACTGTGTTCTGGGATGAATTCCATCGGAAGTGCCAAAATTCAGTCGATTTGGGCGGATATTAGACATTCGGTGCAAAAAAAAAACATGAAATTGGATAAAGATATACATGGGAGCTATATCCAAATCTTAGAAGATCTTGACGAAATCTTGAGCACTTATCTCTAAGCTGGGTCTGATATCTGGAACCAAAGATAATTCTTGCGGAGTGTCCCCTTGTGAATTAAACACCAAATGTTACATACAGAGTGAGATGAAAAAGCTGCAATCAACTTCAGACTGCTGTCATTTCTAAGCCACTCGACCGACAGCTGTTAAAATTATTCCTGTGACAGCTCATTATATTGTTTACAAACGTACAAAAGCATTTTGGTGAGAATTTTCCAGAAAAAAAAAAAAGTTATTCGCGATGGAATTCTACGTGATAATGTGATTTCCTTATATTTGGTTGGAAAATAACAAGTGGCTATCGTTAAAGCACTTCAGCATTTAAGTGTAAATAAATCTTTTGTGTCTCGTACCATCGCTCGTTACCATGATATTGGTAGCGTAACCCAACGTCAAGGAAGTGGACGGAAGAAAACTGCAACATCAGCAGAAATGGTTCCAAAAATAAAGAAGCTACTTGATCGAAATCCGCGTCGCCGTGGCCGAAAAATGACTCGTTAGCTGAACATATCGCAATATTCCATTCGGCAAATATTAAAAAATGAGCTCGGGGTAAAGCCATTGAAATTCTAAAGAGTGCAAGAACTTACACCGCAACGTATAGAAAATGGACTCAAAAGAGCTTAAGAGTTGATTCGTTTGGCCGAAAGTGGTGAACTGCCGAATTTGGTTTTCTCCGATGAGAAAACCTTCGTTGTCGAGCAGTTTGCAAACAAACAAAATTATCGTGTTTACCTGCCAAAGAGGTCAGCTGAAAATGTGCACCTTCGGTTGGCCACCAGAACTCAAGCGCCGGCCATGGTGATGGTGTGGGTCGGCTGAACAGCTCTCTGCTCGTAATAATCGACCGTGGCATCAAAATAAATGCCGAATATTATGGCGAAAATATTCTAGAGGGTGTATTAAAGCCTTGGGCACGCAAACATTTTGTTCGCAGACCTTGGACATTCCAACAGGACTCAGCACAATCGCACTCAGCACGCGCCACCCAAGAATGGTTACAAAATAAGGTTCATCGCTTCATTTCAAGCGCACAATGGCCACCAAAATCTTCGGATACCAATCCGTTGGACTATTATGTATGGAGTATTTTGGAAAGCAAGGTTGGCACTAAAAAATACCAAAGTGTCGATCACCTCAAGCAAGCGTTTCGCCGGGAATAGGCCAAAATACCGCAGAGCAACATTTGGGCAGCGTGTGACGGTTTCATTTGCCGTTTGAAGACCATAATTCGTGCCAAAGGTGACCAATTCGTACAAATCTAAATTTTTCTAAAATTTCATTTAAAAAAAATGTTAAAATTATGGCTTTTGAATTTGTTGCAGTTTTTTTTATCTCTCCCTGTACGCGGACCATTTTATGTAACACCTCGAAATATTGGTTTTCGACATAGGAAACTATATATGGACCGTCCTAGTTCTCCGCGATGAGTCGATCAAGCCATTTTAATTTGTAATCACTCTACAGGTCGCAATTTTGACCCAATCCTTACCATTATCAGGATTGATGATCTACAGGACCTTGAAAATTGCTATTGCTATGCTAAATATACGGTTATTGTTCGGCTGAATTCTAAATACCTTTAAATACCTTTTTTGGCCTGTTGATTCTAGAAAAAATATTATTTTAGAAAATCCAAAATTATTAAATTATTACCATGCTCGCCCTTTGAAAAAATCCCATAAATAAATTCCAGAATTTTGTCCATTTTTCCTTAACATTTTTTTTTAATATCCAATATTATTTCCCTTTTCGCCCATTGAAGTACATGATCCATCCAAAAAATTGTATTTTTCTGTTCAAATCTGTATAGCTTAAATCAATATTGCTTTCATCACTGCAACATTTCGCTTTAAACACTTCACATTAAATTTAGCGTAACAGCACGTTTAAATCATTATCCGCTTATGTGCACATTCCGTTTACTGATATCTCACATTGCTCACTCGACAATGTTTTCTAAACAGATTATTTTTTTTCTTTCAGTTCAGCCCTACTTTTCCCTGCCAGATCGTATACACAGGCGTACGCAATTACCTCAAACCCCAAATCCAATAAAAATTAATCTCAGTTTGTCGATTTTTTAACAATCTGTAAACACATGAGCTATCGACGAAGAAGAAGACGAACACGACAACGTAACACTGATAATTGCCCCCGAAATCTTCTTAAATCCTAAATAAATAACTCATTGAACATTGTTTTTGCTAAACAGTTGTGACAAATTCCCGAACCAGGAAAGAACTCTCGGGGAGAACTCCCCGTTTGTAGTTGGTAATGGTGGTGTTTGTACAAATCCGTTTTTTATTTAAACTAAAGATGATATGGAACAACCTGGTTTTCTATCGGGAGGGGGCGATTTGTTTTGGGTACACAAAAACCCACACTCGCACTCACACAGCCACATATTCAATTACAATGTGTTGGTGTTTTGTATGTATTGAGGAAATGTGTGCTTAGGATTAGTCAATATTTACCCAGGAGAATTTCTTGAATGCTGCAAATTCTTTTACCGACTCTCAATTAGGAAATATGTCATCGCAAAAAAAAGTTAATCCCAGCTTAAGACAAGGTAGTCAACAGCAGGAAGGTACATGGAAAACGACAAGGAGAACAATTACAAGGGATTTTGTTTCGAGGAGATCTCTTACTGCTATTTGCCAAAAAAACCAACAGAGCAATAATCGCGTATTTTTCAAAAAATATTTTTGAGGGACCAAAAGACTAATAATCGTGAATTTTTTAAATATTTTGTTTTCAAGGACCAAAAGACCAATATTCGTGGAATGTTTAAAAAAATAATTTACAATGATCAACAAAGCGATAATCGTAGATTGTTTAAAGAATATTTTCCAAGGACCAATAGGCTATTAAAAGTGGATTTTTTAAATATTTTTCATTGACAAGATCAAGCAAAAATGTTGGATTTTTTAAATAATATTTTTCAAGGGCCATTGAGGCTATAAACGTGGATTTTCTAAAGAATATTTTTAAAGGACCAACAAAAAAATAATTGTGGATTTTTTAAAGAATATTTTTCGAGGACCAACACATTAATAATCATTGATTTGTAAAGAATGTTTATCAAGGACAAATATACAAATAATGGTGGATTTTTAAAAGAATATGTTTCAAGGATCAACAGACTAATAGTCGTGAATTTTTTAAAGAATATTTTTCGAGGGCCAACAGAAAAATAATCCTGGATTTTTTTAAAGAATATTTCTTAAGGGCCAAAAGAGCAATAATCGGGCATTTTTTAAAGAATATTTTTTCAGGGACGACAGACTAATAATGGTGGATTTTTTAAAGAATATTTTTTAAGGACCAACATAGCAATAAACGTGGATTTTTTAAAGAATATTTTTCAAAGACCAACAGACTAATAAACGTGGATTTTTTAAATAATATTTTTCAAGGACCAACAGACCATGAATCGTGAATTTTTTTAAGAATATTTTTCAAGGACCAACAGACCATGAATCGTGGATTTTTTAAGAATATTTTTCAAGGCCCAACAGACCATGAATCGTGGATTTTTTAAGAAATATTTTCAAGGACCAACAGACTAATAAACGTGGATTTTTTTAAGAAATATTTGCAAAGACCAACAGACCATGAATCGTGGATTTTTTAAAGAATATTTTTCAAGGACCAACAGACCATGAATCGTGGATTTTTTTAAGAATATTTTTCAAGGACCAACACACCATGAATCGTGGATTTTTTAAGAATATTTTTCAAGGACCAACACACCATGAATCGTGGATTTTTTAAGAAATATTTTCAAGGACCAGACCATGAATCGTAGATTTTTTAAGAAATAATTTTCAAGGCCTATTAAGGCTACTACCGTGGATTTTTAAATTAAATTATTTAAGGCTTATTGAGGCTATAATCGTGGATTTTTTAAAGAATATTTTGCAAGGACCACTAGACTAATAAACGTGGAATTTTTAAAGAATATTTTCCAAGGACCAACAGACCATGAATCGTGGATTTTTTAAGAAATATTTTCAAGGACCAACAGACCATGAATCGTGGATTTTTTTAAGAATATTTTTCAAGGACCAACACACCATGAATCGTGGATTTTTTAAGATATATTTTCCAAGGACCAGCAGACTAATAAACGTGGATTTTTTAAAGAATATTTTTCAAGGACCAACAGACCATGAGTCGTGGATTTTTTAAGAAATATTTTCAAGGACCAACAGACCATGAATCGTGGATTTTTTTAAGAATATTTTTCAAGGACCAACACACCATGAATCGTGGATTTTTTAAGAAATATTTTCCAAGGACCAGCAGACTAATAAACGTGGATTTTTTAAAGAATATTTTTCAAGGACCAACACACCATGAATCGTGGATTTTTTAAGAAATATTTTCCAAGGACCAGCAGACTAATAAACGTGGATTTTTAAAAGAATATTTTTCAAGGACCAACTGACCATGAATCGTGGATTTTTTAAGAAATATTTTCAAGGACCAAACAGACCATGAATCGTGGATTTTTTTAAGAATATTTTTCAAGGACCAACTGACCATGAATCGTGGATTTTTTAAGAAATAATTTTCAAGGCCCATTAAGGCTATACTCGTATTTTTTAACGAATAATTTTCAAGGCCCATTAAGGCTATACTCGTATTTTTTTAACGAATAATTTTCAAGGCCCATTAAGGCTATACTCGTATTTTTTAACGAATATTTTTCAGGGCCCATTAAGTCTATAATCGTGGATTTTAAAGAATATTGATTAAGGCCCACTATGGCTATAGTCGTGGATTTGTTAAAGAACATTTTTAAGGACCAAAAGGGCAACTATCGTGGATTTTTTAAAGACCCACTATGGTTATACTAATGGATTTTTTAAAGAATATTTTTCCAACATATTCTACCCTACCCTATGAAGTGCATTCTGAGACCTCAGTTCTTTAATAATGCAATAAAAATAACCTAAGTCATTATCCTAATAAAGTTCAACCTTACATATCAGCTAATTTATTTTAATTTTTGTTTGCCCAAAGGAATACATTCGATCGCATTTATTCATATCTCTGTTATCATCTGGTATAGTGAACACTTTTTCAATAATACCTTGGAAGATTTACAACTATGTTCCATTAATCGTTTGCCACATATCCGCACCAGCACCGGCACCACCAACATCACAGCCACCAATGTGTCGTGTACTCGCGCATACATTAAAAATTCGCTAAAAGATACTCCCGCTCACAAGTGGGAGACAATTTCAAAGTTTACCGCTTGATTGCACAAAAGGCTTAGGCTTAGCAAACGGGTTCTTTTGCAATTTACAAAAGCCGAACAAAGCAATAAATCATATGGAAATCCTTTGATTTATGTTGAGTTGCCTATTGATTTCGCTTTTTTCGTTTTTGTAACTCTAACTTATGGT
>NW_026712362.1:4525754-4606222 GCF_030504385.1 Musca domestica
AAGATTTTTTTTAAAGGACCAAAGCCTCATAAATCGTGGATTTTTTAAAGAATTTTATTTTCAAGGACCAAAGCATCATCAAACGTGGTTTTTTTAAAGAATTTTTTTTCAATGACCAAAGCATCAAACGTGGATTTTTTAAAGAATTTTTTTTTCAAGGACCAAAGCATCATCAATCTTGTTTTTTTTTAGGAATTTTTTTTTTCAAGGACCAACGCATCATCGAACGTGGATTTTTTAAAGAATTTTATTTTCAAGGACCAAAGCATCATCAAACGTGGTTTTTTTAAAGAATTTTTTTTCAATTACCAAAGCATCATCAAACTTGGATTTTTTAAAGCATTTTTTTTAAAGACCAAAGCATCATCAAACTTGGATTTTTTAAAGAATTTTTTTCAAGGACCAAAGCATCATCAATTGTGGATTTTTTAAAGATTTTTTTTTCAAGGACCAAAGCATCATCAAATGTAGATTTTTTAAAGAATTTTTTTCAAGGACCAACATAAACGTGGAATTTTTAATTTTTTTTTTTCAAGGACCAACATAAACGGAATTTTTAAAGAATTTTTTTTTCAAAGATCAAAGCATCATCAAACCTTGATTTTTTATAGATTTTTTTTTAAGGAACAATGCATCATCAAACGTGGATTTTTTAAAAATTTTTTTTTTTCAAGGAACAAAGCATCATCAAACGTGGATTTAAAAAAAAAAAAAAAAAAAATTTCAAGGACCAAGGTATCATCAACGTTGATTTTTTAAAGATTTTTTTTCAAGGACCAAAGCCTCATAAATCGTGGATTTTTTAAAGAATTTTATTTTCAAGGACCAAAGCATCATCAAACGTGGATTTTTTAAAGATTTTTTTTTAAGGACCAAAGCCTCATAAATCGTGGATTTTTTAAAGAATTTTATTTTCAAGGACCAAAGCATCATCAAACGTGGGTTTTTAAATTTTTTTTTTCAAGGACCAACGCATCATCGAACGTGGATTTTTTAAAGAATTTTATTTTCAAGGACCAAAGCATCATCAAACGTGTTTTTTTTAAAGAATTTTTTTTTCAATGACCAAAGCATCATCAAACGTGGATTTTTTAAAGAATTTTTTTAAAAGACCAAAGCATCATCAAACGTGGATTTTTTAAAGAATTTTTTTTTTCAAGGACCAAAGCATCATCAATCTTGTTTTTTTTTTAAAGAATTTTTTTTTTCAAGGACCAACGCATCATCGAACGTGGATTTTTTTAAAGAAATTTATTTTCAAGGACCAAAGCATCATCAAACGTGGTTTTTTTAAAGAATTTTTTTTCAATGACCAAAGCA
This sequence comes from Musca domestica, assembly GCF_030504385.1. Classification (NCBI taxonomy): domain Eukaryota; kingdom Metazoa; phylum Arthropoda; class Insecta; order Diptera; family Muscidae; genus Musca; species Musca domestica. The sequence continues at coordinate 4,527,075 of NW_026712362.1, forward strand.
TCATCAAACTTGGATTTTTTAAAGAATTTTTTTTAAAGACCAAAGCATCATCAAACGTTGATTTTTTAAAGAATTTTTTTTCAAGGACCAAAGCATCATCAAATGTACATTTTTTAAAGAATTTTTTTTAAGGACCAAAGCATCATCAAACTTGGATTTTTTAAAGAATTTTTTTCAAGGACCAAAGCATCATCAAACGTGGATTTTTTAAAGAATTTTTTTCAAGGACCAACATAAACGTGGAATTTTAAATTTTTTTTTTTTTTTTCAAGGACCAACATAAACGGAATTTTTAAAGAATTTTTTTTTCAAAGATCAAAGCATCATCAAACCTGGATTTTTTATGGATTTTTTTTTTAAGGAACAATGCATCATCAAACGTGGACTTTTCAAAGATTTTTTTTTCAAGGAACGAAGCATCATCAAACGTGGATTTTTAAAAAAAAAAAAATTTTTTCAAGGACCAAGGTATCATCAAACGTTGATTTTTTAAAGATTTTTTTTCAAGGACCAAAGCATCATCAAACGTGGATTTTTTAAAGAATATATTTTCAAGGATTAACATAAACGTGGATTTTTTAAAGAATATATTTTCAAGGATTAACGTAAACGTGGATTTTTTAAAGAACTTTTTTTTCAAGGACCAAAGCATCATCAAACGTGGATTTTTTACTGAATTCTTTTTCAAGGACCAAAGAATCATAAAACGTGGATTTTTTAAATAACTTTTTGTTCAAGGACCAAAGCATCATCAAACGGGGATTTTCAAAGATTTTTTTTCAAGGACCAAAGAATCATCAAATGTGGATTTTTTAAAGATTTTTTTTTCAAGGACCATAGCATCATCAAACGTGGATTTTTTAAAGAATTTTTTTTTTTAAGAACCAAAGCATCATCATTTTTTTTAAATTTTATTGATTGAAAGCAAAAAATGTCGGAAATAGCATCAACTTTTTAATAAGTTTAGATTTGTTCAAATTGGTCACTGTTGGAACGAATTATGGCCCGAATGTTGCTCTGCGGTATTTCGGCCCATTGCCAGCGAAGAGCTTCCTTGAAGTGATCGACACTTTAGTATTTTTTAGTACCAACCTTGCTTTATAAAACACTCCAGACACAATAGTCCAACGGATTGGTATCCGGAGGTTTTGGTGGCCATTGTGCGCTGGGAATGAAGCGAGACACTTCATTTTGTAACCGTGCTTGGGTGGCAGGTCCTGTTGCAATGTCCAAGGTCTGCGGCCAAAATAATATTTTCGCTATAATATTCGGCATTCATTCTGTTCCACCGTCGATTAATACGACAGAAGAGCGACCATCGGCTGTTTTGGCGGCCCACACCATCACCATGGCCTGCGCTTTAGTTCTGGTGGCCAACCAAAGGTGCACATTTTCAGCTGACATCTTTGGCAAGTAAACACGATCATTTTGTTTGTTTAAAAATTGCTGGACAACGAATCTTTTCTCATCGGAGAAAACCAAATTCGGCAGTTCACCACTTTCGGCCAAGCTAAGCAACTCTTTAGCTCTTTTGAGTTTATTTTCTTTCTGTGGCGGTGTAAGTTCTTGCACTTTTTGGCATTTCAATGGCTGTACCCCGAGCTCATTTTTTCTATATTTGCCGAATGGAATATTGCGACAGGTTCAGCTCACCATCCATTTTTCGACCACTGCGACGCAGGTTGGGATCAATTTGCTTCTTTACTTTTCGAACCATTTCTGCTGATGTTGTTGTTTTCTTCCGTCCACTTCCTTGACGTCGGGCTACGCTATTAGAGAGACACAAAAGATTTATTCGCATTTAAATGCTGGAGTGCTCTAACGATAGCCACTTGTGGGTGTCCAGGCAAATATAAAGAAATCACACCATCACGCTTGAATTCCATCAGGAATAACTTTTTTCTGAAAAATTCTCACCAAAATGCTTTTGTTCGCTTGTAAACAATATAATGAGCTGTCACTGGAATAATTTTAACAGCTGTCGGACGAGTGGCTTAGAAATGACAGCAGTCTGAAGTTGGGTGCAGTTTTTTCATCTCACCTTAAATATATTTCCAAAATATTACCTCCTACATTTCATCAAGCTCCTAGGGTGTAAAATTTTACACTATCATGCTTATTATTATCTTTGCAATTAGTCTGTTAGTGTTTTTTCTTGCACTTTTCATTAATTTCTCAAAAGCTCCTTAACATCGTTATCGGATTCTAATTTAAAATATTTTTCTACTGCTTTCATTTCGAAATTAAAAACCAGTAAACGAACGGAACTCGAAACAAACTTTACAAAATAACCATGGAGCTGTTGCTTCCAAAACGGATGTTTTGAAACGAATAATTTTGCATTCTCATCTTTCTTCACTTTACTTCCTATGGATTTGCTCCTTCTCCCTCTTTTTCTCCTTGAAATGGAGATAACAATTGATTTTTTTTGATTTGCACGGCAACAATCAACAGACATTCCCAAAAAATAAGGTCAATGCTGCTGCTGATGCTGCAGCTGTTTTGCGGAAAACAAACAAAGAGGAAGCCAACTAAATTAATGATCCATTTATGCAGTTAAATGGGTGAAAGTTATACAAAAGGCAGCGAAACAGAAAATACTGAGAATTCTAAACAATCGCCGAAAAAGACTAATTAAAAATGAAAGAAGATGAGCAAAAAACCTAGTCGAATGTTTAACAAACAAAACAGGAGAAACAAGCAAGCAAATAAGCGGAGGAACGGTCGTTAAGGGGGAAACTAATTTTCCATATCGTTGCAACTTTTAAGTTTTTTCCTAAAATAGAGGAAAATAGTTTTAAATTCAATTTTATGAGATTTCCGAAGATCAACTGTGGAAAATAATATAAAATTTCAAAAGATTTTGAGAGACCTTGATTTGTATATAGAAATTGTAAAATTTATAGCAGTTTTCGATTTTGTATTCAAAATTTGTAAAATATAGGGTTTATATGTGGTGGTGATGTTAGGTTCAGTTCTTCATCCTGTATCCTGAACGTCTGAAAAGTAAAAGCTGTGTCTTGTGTCAAACACAGTGATTAGACCTCAACATATCCTTACTCTATAATATCTTATTCGTTACTTTAAAAAATCCACGCTAGGTTCCAGGAAACATATGCTACGGTCCCTTAGCCATGTTACCATCACTGTTTGTGAGTTTCAACCTTGACTGGACCAGTTACATAAATGACTGAATTTCCCTAAAATTAGGTTTCGAACAAAACTCTTTCGAAAATATTTTTTTTTTTTTATTTTCATCCCCATGGGCACTACGTTTTAGACCAGCAGTGGTCCTGGCATTCACGAAGTAAGTCGACCTATATAAGTCTTTCCCTTCCTCAAAAAACCTGAAAAATGAAAAAAATGTTTGACTTTGGGGCAGCTACTCAACCGCAATAACTTCTAAGGTTACCTACTCAAAAGTGGTGTCCCCTAAGGCCAGGAACCCAGTAGTGGGCTCTGACTGTTCAAACGTAGGGAGTTCTGGCTATTCAAAGGTAGTGGCCTTTGAAGCCAAAAAGCAGTAATGATTCTAAGGGCGGTTAGTCAAAACTTGTGGCCTTTAAGATCAGCTACTTAATATTTAGAGATTTTAAACACAGCATATCTTCACTAGAGATCCTGAGGCCAGCTAAGTAACATCAATGGCCTCTGAGTCTAGGTAGTGTTGAGTAGTGGCTTCTGACATCCATTGACTGTTCAAACGTAGTGGGTTCGGGCTATTCCAACGGGTTGAAGCCACAAAGCAGTAATGAATCTAAGGGCAGTTAGTGAAAACTGGTGGCCTCTGAGATCCGTTACTTAATATCTAGGTCCTTTGAGCACAGAATCTCTTCAGTAGAGCTTCTGAGGTCAGCTAAGTAACATCAATTGTCTCTGAACCTATGTAGTGTAGAGTAGTAGCCTCTGAGATCCATTGGCCCCCATATAACATTAGAGATTTCTAATATTGATTTTTCAAAATTTATTACAGTGACTTACATAACTGCTTCACAGCAAGAGTAAGTCCCGTGCAAATTTCCTAAGCAGTAGTTTAATAAAAAAATCGTACTTTTCCACATCTTTGGACTTAGACGGAGGCCAGAGAGTTGATATAAACAACCTGGAGGCCAGGGAGTCAGTATAGTCCAGTTGGAAGCCAGTGTGTCCCTATAAATGAGCTTGAGAACAGAGTCTATATTGACGAGCGGAAGGCCACGAATTCCAATGGACGTGCAAAAGGCCGTGGACTCCATATAAACGAGCTGAAAGTCAGGGAGTTCAGGGAAATTGAAAAGCTGGAGGGAGTCAATATAGACCAGGCGAGAGCCAGGGAATTTATAACGCAGGCAGAGAGTCTATATTGAATAGCTGGAAACCAGGGAGTGTATATAGGTGAGCTGAAGGCCACAAAGTCCAATGGGGAAGGTTAAGGACAGGGAATCCATATAGACGAGCTGAAGTCCATATGACTAGCTGGAGGACAGGAAGTATATACATACGAGCTAAAGGTTAGGGCGTCCAAAAAGACGAGCTGAAGTCCAGGGAGCCTTTATAGATGATCTGAAAGCTTGGGAGTCTATACAGACGAGCTGGAATCAATGGAGTCTATATTGTCCGTTAAAGCTGAGTCAGGACAGAATCTCTCTAGACATTTCGGAAACCCCTCTCTCTGACGAGGGAGAAGACTTGGATTTCTGACGTCTAATCAGGGGTTGACTCCAAAGGTAGTCGACCTTAACAGTGCCAGAGAACCCTAAATGCGTCGATAAGTACCAAGGCAGGAGGTAATCGAAGTAGAAGATGGACAGAGCAAGATAAAAGGAAGTGGCATTGAGCTCTCCCTACATTAAAAGCCAGATGACTGCTGTAGTCAATATGTCGATGAGGATTCAAACTCACTGATAAGGAGCTACAGCTTTCCAAGCGGTTCAAGAAGTTCAAGTAGTCGTATTCTAACACAACGTTAAGGGAACTCCTGATAAGCAGGATCCTCACATGCAGAACAATCGTGAAACCGGTCGAAGAATTAAAAATACGAAAACTGCGGGATACATCTTGCTTATCTCGAAATTTGGTAACCAAGGAGATATCCACTCTCTGGAAAGGGAAGAAGAGGATATTGAAGTCTGCTAAACCTTCATCATTTATCAAGGCAACCGGGTTCAACGGGGAAGGTGTTGAAACAAAAGGAGTACAGGGCAGAGTCAACGAAGGCTACAGCAAGTGTCATGTCTGCTGAGTTGCCAATCTCGCTGAAGGAATTAGCATCGGGGACGACCAACTCCCCTTCATAGCTGTGGCTTTTAACTGGATGCTCTCCAGTGAGGAGAGCAACCTAAGTCGAAAAATGCTCTTTAGATGACCCCAGATTACCTTAGAGTAGTGGTCATCGATAAGGCTGACCCCAATGGGTACATCGTATATCTCAGTTTCCAGTAAAATTTCAAAAGTCATTTTGTTGATCAATTTCCAAAGAATACTCATTTATAAAATCCAGTACGAAAATTTCTACTGAAATTAATCAGTCCCTTAATCAAATAAATAAAATTAACGATGACATTTCTTTGGTTACGCATAACTTAAAAACCTACATACATTTCTCCGGAATAAAATATTCAATTGAAGATAATGCAGATTATTGTTCAACAAACGTTGAGAATTTTAAGTAGAAGTAAAAGTGCTGCTTGTCAATAATTATGGTTTGGGGTCACGTACACATGCAGTTTTAATTGCTTTAGAACGCCTGGCAACTTAATCAGTTGCAGGAAATGGTAAAAGAGGAGGTATAAGAACAATTATGTGAAAGGGAAATTCTATATGAAACTTATTATTATTTGAAAAATGTATCTGAAACTTTCGGAATTTTCGTGTGCGGGTAAGGAATCTTTTATCAAGGGAGTTGTGTTAGTAACTCAAAAGTGGAAATTCCGCTCAGTTGGAAAATTCCATTCAGCTGCAATAAAAAAAAAAAATAAAAAAATTTAAACAAGTAAAAAAGCTGTAAGTTCGGCCGGGCTGAAGTTTGAATACCCTACACCATTTGGAACGAATTTGGCAATTCTCAAAAATAATAAAATCTGTTAAAAATTCTGTTTAAATCTTAAAAATACCGAATGTTTCTGTTATATTAGGGTCTATACAACGACATGGACCTGCATAGGTAACATTTGTCATAAATCATTACAATATTCAAATGCGAAACTTAAACAAAATCGGTAATAATGTAGATAAAATCATAAAAATCCAGAAAATTTTCTATCTTAAATACAAATTTGAAACAATTCCGGTGAATAATGTCGATAAAATCATCAAAATACAGAATATCGGGAGGTAGCGTTAAATGGGGGCTATACGAAGACGTGGACCTGCACAGACAGTCTCTTGTCATAGGCTGGAGCATCCATTACGAACATCAAATATCAAATTTGAAACCATTCCGGTGAATAAATTCGCTAAAATCGTCAAAATACCAAATATAAGGAGGTGTCGTTATATGGGGGCTATACCAAAACGTGAACCTGCACAGACAATTTTCTGTCTTAGGCTGTAGTATCCATTGCGAACTACAAATACCAAATTTGAAACAATTCCGGTGAATAATGTCGCTAAAATCCTTTAAATACCGAATTTCGGAAGGTACCGTTATATGGGGGCTATACGAAGACGTGGACCTGCACAGACAGTCTCCTGTCATAGGCTGGAGCATCCATTACAAACATTAAATTTCAAATTTGAAACCATTCCGGTGAATAAATTCGCTAAAATCATCAAAATACCGAACATCTGGAGGTACCGTTATATGGGGGCTATACGAAGACGTGGACCTGAACAGACAATTTTCTGTCTTAGGATGCAGTATCCATTACGAACTTTAAATACCAAATTTGAAACAATTTCGATGAATATTGTCGCTAAAATCATCAAAATACCGAATATCGGGAGGTATCGTTATATGGGGGCTATACGAAGAGGTGGACCTGCAAAGACAATTTTAAAGGCTGTAGTATCCATTACGAACTTCAAATACCAAATTTGAAACAATTCCGGTGAATAATGTCGCTAAAATCATTTAAATACCGAATTTCGGAAGGTGCCTTTATATGGGGGCTATATGAATACGTGGACCTGCACAAAAAGTTTCCTGTCTTAGGCTGTAGCATCCATTGCAATCTTCAATTACCAAGTTTGAAACAATTCCGATGAATATTGTCGCAAAAATCATCAAAATACCGAATATCGGGAGGTACCGTTATATGGGGGCTATACCAAAACGTGGACCTACATTGCCCATTTTCAATACCAAAAGTCCTGCAGACATAATACACAGTTGAGTAAAATTTTATCAATCTACTTCAATTCATTCGGAAGCTAGGGTGCTTTCCACAGACAGACAGACTGATAGACGGACAGACGTACGGACATCGAAAAATCGACTTAGAATTTTATGTTGATCAAGAATATATTTATACTTTGTGGGGTCTAAAATGTATATTTCGAGGTGTTACAAACGGAATGACAAACTTAATATACCCTCCATACTATGGTGGAGGCTATAAAAAGGCCAAGTTACAGATAATTTATTTGAAAAATTCATCTGACTCTTGCCGAATTTTTAAAATATCGCGCGAGTAAGGAGCATGTTACGAGGGGCTAACATATGTCCTACTCAAAGGCGGAAATGTAAATTCCGCTCAATTGCAAAATTCCATTCATCTGAAATAAAAAAAAAAAATATTTTTAAAATAATCAATATATGCCTGAATTCAGCAAATCGGATGTATTCGAGAGAAAATAGTTTTACTTATATTTGAAAATGTGACCGGACCACAATATGGTTATTATGTCAAAATATCAGACTTTTACGAAAATTTAATATGGGAAGGTATGCGTTAACTATAAGTGGATGTTTCGAACATGGACCTATTTCGAACAATTTCGAGTAATATCTACTCAATGGCAATGCGATATCTAGCCTTGCAAATGATTATTACGAATGAAGTTGTATAGTTTTAAATGCTGATACATATATATGTAAAGGATATTCTTCAAATAACTGCCTAACTATTATTAGTTTAATATAGTGGACCTCCATCTACAAATTATTCCCAATAACTAACTATTTGAAATTTCTTCAACAAATTTTTAATATCACAAAAGCAAAAGCATCGTTAAAAATCACATCAAAGCCATTAAAACGTGCCAATTTTCCACCATTTGCCATGCCATTTGATTTCTACGAAATTGTCGTGTAAAAAACCTCTCCAATTGCTACATCGTTGATTCTTTGTTTTACAATTTAATGGCATGCTTTCATTTTATTCTCATTCCTGGTGTTTTTGCATCCTGCTCTCTCTCGCTCTTGCTCTCTGCCTTCCTGCTGACATTGTTCTGGCGGCAAAATTTAACGGCCATAAAGTTAACAATTAAAACATGTCTGAAGTGTTAAATCTCAGAAATTCCTTTTTAATGACCACTGCACACCAAAAAACTGCAGAAAATGCAGTAACAACAACAACAATAGCATCCCAAAGCTATTGTAAACGACCAAACGAGCAATGTAACCAACCGAACAACCAAATGCCAGCCAACCAACGATGTCTGGTTATAATTTTATTGTCGACATTTGCTGAACATGAATGGCATAGAGCAAAAGGTGCAATAAAATGTTCCAAGTATTATAGTTGTGATCTTAGTGGGTTATTTTAGGTTATCAGACAGACACTAAGATTCGCATAATCCTTTCAATTGAATGTAATTTGCATTTAGATTATGGCAAACTGGATGTTGTAAAAATATTAGTGGTAAAAGAAAGATGAGTTGGGGATTTGTTTAATTATATTTTGATTCAAGTTTCCTCCTCTTCAATTTTTTTTGAGATTTTTGGATTAATATACGTTGAAACCCTTGCCTTTTAGGTATATAGAGTCTTCTACAATATAAGAATAATAACTCCAATAACAAATATATTCAAGCCGAAAATTTGAAATGTTATATTGGGGTCTCTGTTAGGGTTGGGTTGTGATAAAGAGGTGGTTTTGGATAGGTGTACTACAAGTGCAAAAGTACTAAATCGTACTATATTTGGTATAATTTGATATTGAGTGAAGAGATAGAGCTTGTAATCTTAAACTTGGTATTGGAAACTCTGTTTATGTGTAGCCTGGACATATGGAAGTGGTTTTGTAACTGAGTACTATAATTTCAGGAAATATACTAAATGCTACCATATTTGGTATTGGTTGAAGGGATTAAGATAAAGTCCTGAAATTTGAAATAGATGTCAATGTTGGTGTCTGTGGTTAATATATGGAGGTCATTTCGGAAATGTGTACTATAATTGCTCAAAAAGTACTAAATGGTACAACATTTGGGATTGGGTGCAGAGATATGGCTATAATCCAACAATTTGATAAGTGGAGATGATTTCAAACTGTGTACTATTATGGTAACAATATAAAACAATTAAAAAAAACAGTAAGTTCGACCGGGCCGATCTCTGAATACCCTCCATCATTAAGGATGAATTTGGCAATTCTCAAAAACAATGACATCAGTTGAAAATTCTCTTAAAATCTTAAAAATACCAAATGTAGCTGTTATCTTAGGGTCTATTCGACGACATGGACTTGCTTTTGTCATAAGCCATTACAATATTCAAATGCGAAACTTAAAAAAAAAAAAGAATCGGTGAATAATGTAGCTAAAATCATCAAAATGCCGAGTATCGGGAGGTACCGTTATATAGGGAAATGTGTAATATAATTGCACGAAAAGTACTGTATGGTACTCTTTCTTGTATTAGGTGAAGAGAAAGATATACAATTGTAAAATGTAATATTAAGATAACAGTTGGCATCTGAGGTGGAGATTGGTTTGGAAATGCGCCCTGTATTCGTACGAAAAGTATTAATGGTACTAAATTTGTGTGAGTGGATAGAGTTTGAACACTGAATTTCGATATTTAGGTCCCTATTGTTTTCTAGGATTAAGATGTGGCGATGGCCAATTTTTATACCCTACACCACAAGGTGGTCAGGGTAAATGTCCTTGTGCATTTGTTTGTGACAAGCAATAGGAAACGAGATAGACCCATAGTTCCTTTTGATGATATGCATGGAATCGCATTTTGAATCGATTTATGCATGTCCGTCCGTCTGTCCATGTATTTTTCTAAACAAAGTACAGTTCGCATTTATTGCCCTATCCAGATGAAATTTTGAACAAATCATTTGTTTGGTCCAAGGACGAACCCCATTGAAATTGGAGATAATAGGTCAAAGATAGATTTAGATAGAGCCCCCATATATATCTTCGTCCGATTTGCCTTTTATTGTGCACAAAACGTGTAATATCAGCCCGAATAGTATGGAATTTTGCACGTACGATCAGATTGGACCTGAAAATAAGTATGCCAAATTTGATCGAAAACGGTTCAGATATAGCTATAGCTCCCATATATATTGTTCATCCGATTTGTTATTTTTGTCCTCCGCAGCCGTAATATGCACTCTGGAACAACAATATTTGGGGAAATAAATCAAATACAGCTCAGAAATACATTTGCTAAATTTTATCGAGATCGGTTCAGATTTGGATATAGCTCCCATATATAACTTCGTCCGATTTATCTTTGATTGTGCACCAAACGGCAAAGTGGTGTAGGGTATCATAAAGTCGGCCCCGCCCGACTTTAAGACTTTCTTTACTCGTTAATAATGAAATAACGGTAAAATAATGTGCAATGGTTTTAGATTTTGAAGACTTTTTGTTGTAAAAAGGTAACATTTAAGCTTTTTGAGTTCTAACGGTCTAATACGAACTTTTGGAACGAATCTAAAATTTAAAGGTGCAAATGATGCATAAGGAAGTTTCTAGATAAAATATATGTTGACATATGTATATTACGATTATTCGCCGTTGTAGACGAGGTGCCGAGGGAGAGGACCATTTTACAGCTTACAAAATTCTATTTAACTATTGATATTGGTTTGGACTATGTTGACTATTTCATTCAATTTATAATAAATATTTGTATACATATTTTATTTGAGGATGAATTATAATACTGAGATACATGATGTTTGAACATATCGGTGATATTATTTCTCATATATAAAGGCTATAATTATGTATCAAATGATATATACCTAGTATAGCCATATGTCTGAGGATATGAAAAACAACCACAAAGACCAATTTGATGGCTAGCTTAATTGCAAAATTGTTCTTTCAACATAATCCTCCTTTTCTTATGAATAATATTGTCGAAGACATCATGTAGATTCCATGAAATTTTGATCCGAATTTTATAAAATTTAGATATTTAGGTTAATTTACGAAGCAAACTTTCAAAATGCTGGTACACTTATTATCTATTTTTAGCTCCACTTTCAATGTTTTTCCTGTAGTTGTGGAAAAAATTAAAGTTGGTTGGACAGTGTTATTAATTTTTTCCACCATATTGGAAGCTTACATGCCAGTATATACACCCCATTTTTTCATTATTTTCGTATTGCACTATTTAAATTGGTTTTACAACATTAAATTTTACGTTCATATATTTTATTTTGTTTTAAAATTGTGTAATAATTACTCAGGGACAATACACACATATATATTGTTATATTTTGCTCATTTTATATATTTTCCATTTTTCTCCGAGCTGCATTTGCCCCATGGCCGGCAATGTGTTTTTCTTTCATGAATCCATTATGCAAAATTTCTGCTACAATTTCCTTTACATTGAATATATATGTATGACACACTTATTTTATATGAACAGAAAAAAGAAACAACAACAAAAGCAATACTAATGATTTGTATAACCTAAAGCATTTGCAAACATGTAAATTTGTTTGTGATAAAAAGCAAAAGAAAATGGCTAGTGCTTTAAGATATGAATAATTGTATTTGGGTAGAGGAAGGACAATTGAAGTAGGGGATTTAAAAAATGACAACTATAATAACAATACTATTATTATTATTATTATTATTATTATTATTATTATTATTATTATTTATTATTATATTATTATATTATTATTATTATTATTATTATTATTATTATTATTATTATTATTATTATTATTATTATTATTATTATTATTATTATTATTATTATTATTATTATTATTATTATATATTATTATTATTATTATTATTATTATTATTATTATTATTATTATTATTATTATTATTATTATTATTATTATTATTATTATTATTATAATTATTATTATTATTATTATTATTATTATTATTATTATTATTATTATTATTATTATTATTATTATTATTATTATTATTCTAATAATTATTATTTTATTATTATTATTATTATTATTATTATTTTTATAATATATTATTGTTATTTTTATTATTATTTTTATAATTATTATTATTATTATTATTATTATTATTATTATTATTATTATGATTTTTATTATTATTATTATTCTTATAATTATTATTTTTATTATTATTATTCTTATTATGATTTTTATTATTCTTATAATTATTATTTTATTATTATTTTATAATAATATTATTGTTATTTTTATTATTATTTTTATAATTATTATTACTATTATTATTATTATTATTATTATTATTATTATTATTATTATTATTATTATTATTATTATTGTTATTTTTATTATTATTATTTTTATAATTATTATTACTATTATTATTATTATTATTATTATTATTATTATTATTATTATTATTATTATTATTATTATTATTATTATTATTATTATTATTATTATTATTAGTGCTTCAAGCTCAAAGCTACTAGGTGGGTCAGTAGGTGGCGGATAACTGAACGGCCTCCAGATATGTAGGTTAGCTGCGAATAAAATAAGCAGTCCCAGACCATTGAACGGTGAAGGCCGAGGATAGGTTATAAAAAGACATTAACGTCCGATGAAGCCTCTCACGACATGGCGAATGGAAGCCGCCATCTAATTATGCAGCCACCCACAGGGGGTGCTTTTAACGATAAATTAAATCGGAGAGTGATGCCTCCGTGGTCCCTCAATCAAGACGTCGACCTGGCTATGTAAATGGTATACGATACGAATACATTATGAAACTGATTGCCTCTGGCTGGCACACATGCCATTCTGTTACCTCAGTAAGTGGGAGCGAAATCCCGCCGAAATGGCTTTCAGGCTAATGACGTGCGTGTCTTCCGTCCCACTAAAACCCTGGCAAGGACTTAGAAAACTCTCTTTATTTCGTCGCCATTCAATTGGCCTTGCAGGTTCAGTTGATAACATCCTGATTAGTGCTCGACCCGGCTCTGAACATAAGTGCCCATAAAGCCTTGTGTCAACCCTTGCGAGGACCTCACTGCTTGCAAAGGCACCCTCGGGGTCACTACGGAGCAACTGCATTACGCATAAGGATAACGGCTCTGAGTTGGGACCCAACAACAAAAATGATGACAACAGAAACCCCAAAATCCACGGAAGATACAGTAAGCGCCTTTCGAATCAGCTCAAGGACAAAACGCACACCAGTAAATTCACCGATAGTAGCTGTAGAAGCTGTGCTAATAAACGGTAAAACTCCACAGTCAACAGCAGTAGCAGAAACACTTATAGCTCCGGCTATGCACTCTCCCAAACAAGAGTACATACTGCAAATGAGAGCATCAGAGGAGGAAGCTTTAGTGAAATGCCACAAGGTGCTTCAGAAAATGCGAGAAGCAATAAATAAACAGCGGAACATTAGTAGAGACGTACAAACTGGAGTCTCTGAATTAGAAGAGTTACTGGACGTAATTGCCGATTACAGAAGGAACTGGAAAGCAGCAGAGAAAGAGAGACAAGCAAACAATCTTCCAAGAATAGAGCAAATGATGTGTTTGCCGCCGCAAACGCCTCAGGCTTCTCAATATAAGAGAAGTGCGCCAAGTCCAGTCGAAACTAACCCGGAAAAAAGGCATAAGAAGAAGGCTGTAGATACTTCCAAGAATGTTATACCGATCCGAACACAAGCGGAAGATGACGCAAAATGGAAAATCGTAAGCAAGAATCGGAAGAAGAAGGCTAAGAATAGACCCGATGCGGTAATTATTAAGCCAAGCTCTGGGCACAGTTACTCAGACGTTCTTAAAAATATCAGGCAAAATGTCAGACCTGAAGAAACAGAAGTAGCTATACGATCCATTAGCAAAACCAAAACAGGGGCAATACTTTTGGTCATGGCAAAAGGTGGACAACATGAAAAGTTCTGTGAGGCCATTAAAGTCACCCTTAAGGAAGCAGCTACAGTAGAGGAAAAAAAGCCTAAGGCCACCATCGAAATACAAGACCTAGACACCTTGACGACTACAGAGGAGGTACAACTTGCGGTACATGATGCTACAAAAGCTGCAATCGCAGACATTGGGGTACACCTTACAGCTCCAAATTATCGGGAACAAAAAAGAGCTTTCGTGACGTTACCCGTAATGGAAGCCAACAGAATCCTGGAAACAAAACGGTTGAAGGTTGGAATGACAAGCTGCATAGTGAAGTACAGAGAAGAAACTAAACGCTGTTACAGATGTTTTGGTACCGGACACAAGCAGTATGAATGCAAAGGGCCTGACAGAAAGAGTATGGATCTGTGCATCCGCTGCGGAGAAAAGGGGCACAAACTTAAACAGTGCAAAAACAAACCAAAATGTTGCATATGCGTCGAACAAAAGAAAAATAACTTGGAGCACCTTCCTGGATCCCGGAGCTGTCCCTCAAGTAAACAGCAGTAGCTATGAAAATCCTACAGCTTAATATGCATCGAGGAAAAATCGCTGACGCTATCCTTCCGCAAATAATTAGAGAGCAGGAAGCAGAAATCATGATTATCAGTGAACAATACTCACCAAAAACATGCGGATTGTGGTTCGAGGATGAATCAAAGACAGCTGCCATATGGATTACCGATAAGAAGACCATGAGCCCAAGAAACGAAGAAAAGGAAATGGTTACGTCTGGACACAGTTCGTCGATGTAACAATTATAAGCTGCTACCTTACGCCCAGTGACTGTATAGAGGAATTTCAATCGAAACTTAACGCGATAGAAGATACTGCCAGGGACATCGATGGGTTCATTATTATAGCAGGAGATTTCAACTCTCAAGCAATAGAGTGGGGCTCAGGAGTAACAAACTCAAGGGGCAGACGAATATTAGACATGATGGCCAAATTAGGTCTTGTGGTCGCAAATGTGGGATGTTCCCCAACATTTAGACGACCGGGCTGCAATGGTACCATACCTGATATCACACTGGTATCGGAAAATTTGGCGAGCAAAATTATTAATTGGAAAGTCCTCGAGATTTATACGGCAAGTGATCACCAATATATCTCCTATACCGTTCAAGCAACCAGAGAAGCCACAACACAAAAGGAACGAGAAGGTACTCGAAAATGGAATGCAAAAAGGTTAGATAGATCCGCTCTAATAGCAGAAATAGACAGGCAAAGTGAAACATTATCATTAGAGGGTACTGCAACTGAAGTGGTGGGCAGAACCATGCATGTAATAACCAAAGGGTGCAACAAGTCTATGCCGAAGCTAAAAACCCTGGGTGCTGGTAAACCGCCAGTATATTGGTGGAATAGCCAAGTCGACGAATTAAGAAGGATTTGCCTCAGCCGAAGAAGGAAGTTTACAAGAGCTAAACGTAGAGGCCCTGCAAACATAGAACATGCTCAGTACAAGGAAGCAAAAAAGGCACTTCAAACTGCGATTAGAGATAGCAAAAGAAGCAAATGGGAAGAACTAAGGGAGGACATTAACAGAGATCCGTTTGGACTCGGATACAAATTAGTCATGAAGAAACTGGGAGCTCAAGCCCCAGTATATGGACTGAATGAAGAACAAATGGCAAACATTGTAAATAATCTGTTCCCATCACACGAAATAAGGACAGACGAACCTATTTCTGAACCCATAGATGCTCCCATATCTTTTACACTAGAAGAACTGCAAGCGGCTGCTAAAAAATTAAAAAACAATAAGGCCCCAGGGCCAGATGGTGTTCCGGCGGAAGTCCTTAAGGAGATAGCTGATGCACGACCACACTCATTACTGAGAATGTACAACCACTGCTTAGCAGAGGGAATCTTCCCAGCGCCTTGGAAGGAGCAGCAACTTGTGCTCATTAGTAAAGGCAAAGGAGATCCAACAGCACCGTCATCGTACAGACCACTGTGCATGCTAAGTACTGCTGGAAAATTGTTTGAGAGACTGTTAAAGAAAAGGATAGAAGATGCTGTGAACTTAGAAGGAGGATTGTCTGAGAGGCAATATGGCTTCAGAAGTGGAAAGTCAACAATCGGTGCAATTAAGGAAGTAGTGGATGTGTTTTCCGCTGCTCAGCAACGAAATAACTACAGCAGGCCGGTAGTACTATTAGCCACACTTGATGTGAAAAACGCTTTCAATAGCCTGAGGTGGACAGACGTTATACACGCTATGGAATCTAATTTTAAGATCCCCAAGTATCTCATGATAGTAATAAAAAGCTACCTAAGTGGAAGAGTGCTTAAATACAGCACACGCGATGGAAACAGAGAGGAGCAGATAACATCAGGAGCTGCGCAGGGTTCCATCCTAGGCCCCGACCTATGGAACATCAGCTATGATGGAATATTAAATTTAGATATGCCTGAGAAAACCTTTTTAGTAGGATATGCAGATGATATTGCTGCCGTCATCCAGGCCAGAACCACAGACGATGCCCAACGTAAGCTGAAACAAGTCATGATCCGGGTCAGAGCATGGCTGATATCGCATGGATTAGAGCTAGCCATGCAGAAAACAGAGCTGGTATTATTGACCAGGCAACATATTCCAGCAGAAATCGACATGCATGTGAACAGCATTACCTTTCGGACGCAAAAAGCCATAACGTACCTCGGTATAAGGCTCGACAACAAACTTACGTTTTCGTCGCTGCTAAGTCATGCAGCTGAGAAGGCTACTACTATCACGATGCAGCTAAGTAGGTTAATGGCAAATATTGGAGGGCCCCTATCCTGTAAGAGGAGGCTACTGTTGGAGGCATGTAACAGCATTCTACTGTACGGATGCGAAATCTGGGCTGGGAGCATGCTCAATAAGCAGAGGGCACAGAAACTGCTAAAGGTTCAAAGAACAGCGGCGCTGAGAGTGGCATCTGCATACCGCACAGTCTCAGGACCAGCGATACAAGTCATAGCGGGTTTGGTCCCTATTGATTTAATAGCAGAAGAACGGCGAAAATTATTCGAGGTAAAGCGTCGCCAACATGAAGTCGCAGAACTTGCCCAAATAAAAGAGGAAATTTTCGAAAAATGGCAGACACGCTGGCATCTAGAGACATACGGAAGATGGACAGCGAGGGTTATTCCAGACATTAAAGCATGGACAAAACGAAAGCACGGCAATGTAAATTATTACATAACACAGATGCTCTCCGGACATGGATATTTCCGTAAATATCTGTTTAAGCACGGAAAGAGTGAATCCCCTTTTTGTTTGTATGAAGAAGACACTTTAGACGACGCAGAACACACATTCTTCTCATGCCGTCGGTGGGTAAACCTACGCTCACAACTAGAACTGCAAATAGGCGAAATTACAACGACGAATATAGCTGTGAAAATGCTAGAATCGGAAGAGATCTGGAATGCTGTATCGAAATACTGCGAGCAGCTACTAAAATGAAAAAGAGGGACTTAGACAACCCTCTAAGACCTCAAAACGAATAGCGGAGCTTGGACGCAAGCTAGAAGAAGAAGGCCTTAGAAGTCCGGGAGCCACCTCGAAGTAATACGTAAGTGGTGCCGAGGTGGTAGTAACTCCCAGAGGTCGGCAGGTGGGTTTTTTAGTCGGTACCAAGATCAAGCCCGACATACCACGATGAGTGACGGCTCACGTGAATGCGTAAATAGCATTTTTCCCAACTGCTCCGCAAAAAAAAAAAAAAAAAAAATTATTATTATTATTATTATTATTATTACTATTATTATTATTATTATTATTATTATTATTATTATTATTATTATTATTATTATTATTATTATTCTTATAATTATTATTTTATTATTATTATTTTTATTTTTATAATAATATTATGTTATTTTTATTATTATTTTTATAATTATTATTATTATTATTATATTATTATTATTATTATTATTATTATATTATTATTATTATTATTATTATTATTATTATTATTATTATTATTATTATTATTATTATTATTATTATTCTTATAATTATTATTTTTATATTACTATTTTTATTTTTATAATAATATTATTGTTATTTTTATTATTATTTTTATAATTATTATATTATTATTATTATTATTATTATTATTATTATTATTATTATTATTATTATTATTATTATTATTATATTACTATTATTATTATTATTATTATTATTATGATTATTATTATTATTATTATTATTATTATTAGTATTATTATTATTATTCTTATAATTATTATTTTTATTATTATTATTTTTATTTTATAATAATATTATGTTATTTTTATTATTTAATTATTTATTAATTATTATTATTATTATTATTATTATTATTATTATTATTATTATTATTATTATTATTATTATTATTATTATTATTATTATTATTATTATTATTATTATTATGATTTTTATTATTATTATTATTATTATTATTATTATTATTATTAGTATTATTATTATTATTATTATTATTATTATTATTATTATTATTATTATTATTATTATTATATTATTATTATTATTATTATTATTATTATTATTATTATTATTATTATTATTATTATTATTATTATTATTATTATTATTATTATTATTATTATTATATTATTATTATTATTATTATTATTAGTATTATTATATTATTATTATTATTATTATTATTATTATTATTATTATTATTATTATTATTATTATTATTATTATTATTATTATTATTATTATTATTATTACTATTATTATGACATCATCATTATTAATATTATATTAAGATTCTAGCTCAAAAAGGACTAGCACTAAAGGACTATTTAATATTTGTAGTACATATTTCCACCAAAACTGACATTGTCAGACCTAAATATCAATTTTCATAATGTAAGGTTTTTAGTACGAATTTTTCAAAAACCTGATGTATCGCTTCAGAAGAGACTTGTACACAAAAGTTGTAAACTCTTCCCCAAGAGTATAGAGATTTATTAAAAAAAAACAGGTAAGAAAGCAATAAGTTCAGCCGAGCCGAACTGTGAATATCCTCCACCATTTGGAAGGAATTTGGAAATAAAAAAAATAGATTAATTAATTATTAAAATAAGTAACTAAAGTTAAAATCATAAAAAAACATCAAACATAGGTATTTGGGGGTTATACGAAGACGTGGACCTGCACAGACAATTTTCTGTCTTAGGCTGTAGTATCCAGTGAATAATGACGCTGAAAATCATCAAAATACCGAATATCGGGAGGTACCTTTATATTGGGGCTATACGATGACGTGGACCTGCACAGACAGTTATCTGTCATCGGCTGTAGTATCCGTTACGAACTTCAAATACTAAATTTGAAACATTTCCGGTGAATAATGTCGCTTAAATCACCAAAATACCGAAAATAGGTAGGTACTATTGTTTGGGTCTGTACCTAAATATGGACCTACATGACCCATTTCCAATACAAAAAGTCCTGCAGACATAATATACATGTGAGCAAAGTTTTATTAATCTACTTCATTTAGTTCGGAAGCTAGAGTGATTTCCAGAGAGAGAGAGAGAGAGAGAGAGAGAGAGAGACGGATAGGAGGACGGACATCGCTAAATCAATATAGAATTTTATGGTGAACAAGAATATATATACTTTGTGGGATCTAAAATGTATGTTTCGATGTGTTACAAACGAAATGACAAACTTAATATACCCTCCATACAATTGTGGAGGGTATAGAAATGTTCCTAGCACATTTTAGTACTAATTAGCATTAATTCAAAAAAAAAAAAAATATATTTTCATTTATCTACTCGACGATACTAAATTTTAAGTTATTTCTTCTGGACATCAATTGAACAGTTCGTACTTCATATTTTTAAGTTTTAATTATTGGGTTAATGTTTTTGTGAGTATTTAAATACCTTGTACCTCACAAAAACTCCCATTTTCCCTCTAAGGATCCATTAAATTTCATCCAGCCCTTTTCCCATTTATTCCCTTCTCCCGCCAGTATTGTGTAAGTTAATTGATTAAAACCCACATTTCCCGCTGAAAAAGGGAAACGCTGTTAGCGCATAAATTATTCCTTTTTAACGCAGCCAATGTTAAGTGGCTGGTGATATTGGTGTTTTATCAATGACCATAAATCTCCGTTTAAACACACACCACCACCATGCATGCACCAGTATTCTATTGCATTGTACGCGGGCATATTTGTGCACCAAAAGTATTGTCTGCAAAGTGCAGGTGTATCGTCGGGCAGGCAGGCATCTCTACATTTGTGTCGATTCTTCAATGGATATTGCAAATATATCCACACTGATGTTCCGTTTGCCGTTCACAAAGAATATCTCTATGGCAACCTAAAGGCATAAACCTTTAGAACACATTTTTGTGTCCGACAAAACATTTCAATGTGTGCACTACTTGTATGAAGATCTCACTCTCCCTCCTTTCACACTGACGTTCATTTATGTTCGAACGGGTAAGTGAGGTGAGTGAGTGTGTGTGCGTCTGTATATTAAACGCAAAAAGGTAAAAACCACATTTTTAACCATAAATGTTGGTTTGTTTTTTTTTTTTTTTCTGTTCTCCTTTCTCGTTTTTTTTCTACGTTTAAACGCAATCAACAAAAGCAAACAACTTAACAACATACCTATCCATGTATCTACCTTTGGCAATACAAAATGTCGCAAGCATTCAAGCAAGTGGCAATGATACACTGACCAAAAATGCCGCGAGCTATGGCAGTGGAAACTCGAAGTAGATTGAGAAATTTGAAAATACAGACAGTTAAAATGCTAAAAGGCTTAGAACTAAGAATGATGAGTAATAGTTATGAAGGGAATTAGGAATTGTGATGGGTTATGCTTTTGAATCTTATCTTTCGAATTCACATATCATTGAATGTTGTATATGGAAAGGATATTATCAATCAATGTTGGAATAATAGGATATTACAAAATTTATTTTACAAATTTAATAACACAAAATTGTGCAACATAAGAAATAATTACCGGAGGAACTGAAAAGAAATACATGTGTGTCGCCCGAAATTTTTTACCACAGTAAACTTTAAGAGGGGATAAGCCCTCCCAACTCTTTAAAAATTTTCGGATTAATGTTTCTTAAAATTCTTTAGTTTTTGACCAATAGTGTCTCTGGCATTGACAATTTTTATACCCTACAACACTATGTATTGGTTTCCGACATAGGAAAGTATATATGAATCCTTCTATCTCGCCGAGCTGAGTCGATCTAGCTATGTATGTCCGTCCGTTTGTCTGTCCGTCTGTCCATGTTAATTTCTACAGGTCGCAATTATGGTCCGATCTTCCCGAAATTTAGAATGGAGGTGGGGCTAAGGTCAGAATAGAACCCTATTTCGTTTGGAATGATCGCATAATATTAGGGGTTGAAATGGAATAAAAACTGAAAAAATTCCTTGCAGTTCCTTGCATTTAGCATGGGGCTAGAGCTTAGAGCTTCCAATTTTGATGGTCATCGGGTAATATTTAGTGGGTGAAATAGGCCACAACATTTGTGTTAATAAAAGTAAATTTTCCATTAAACCGCGAATATTTTAATCCCGGCGAAATCACAAATAGACGAGCAGGTCAATTCTGACCGGTATGTAGATGTCGATAATAAATATATCGGTTATATATATAGCGAAATATATACAAAGGAAGGGGATGTTAGTTAGAATGTTTATAGCTCAAGAATGGCTGGACCGATTTTGACAAATTTTGTCAATTCTGAAAGCTCTCTTGACATAGAAGTATAAAATCAAAAAAAAAAAATGATTTTGTAGTATTTTGTGACATATATTTATTTTTTCATATTTTTTATCGCATGCGATTTTTTCAATTTGACTTATAATATTTTGTAATATTTTTTCACCTTACAACACAGGTTGGGGATATTTCATAAGTATTGCAAATATCGTCCAATCTTCACGAAAATTTTCACAAGTGTAGGGTTGGGCTCAAAAGGGCTGGGCCTATTGTTTTCAAAGATGTCTGCAATATATTAGCGGTTAAAATCGACCACAAAAATGTTCCTGATTTAGCAGCCGTTATAAATGTCACAAATAGAAACCAAAGGACACGGAATCTCGCATAAACTTAGAGTTAAGGACAGCGGGTAGAATGGACCACTAATTTTGTGTAAAAAAATACCAGCATTACTTACAGGCGATACCCGAAATACACAAAAGGCAAACTTCTGGCTTTTTTATGCTGATTTCGTTGACGAATATAGCCAAATATTGTAGACAAGCAAATCATATAGATGAGTGAAAATTTGTAGATACGGAGGGGCTTCTTGCTTTTGGAGATGATTGCAAAATATTTAGGGGTTCAAATTAATAAAAAACAGAAATTTTTTTTCGATCACACAATCAAAAGCCAATCGACACGCCTGTGGAGAGAGTTAAGGACAGGGAAGAGTTCTAGCATTTTTGATGACCATTGGATTTTATTTATCTGTAAAATGGACCACAATAACTAACAGCCCGACGGAGTGCATAAATATTGATCGAATGTCTTTAGTCAAAATCCTAATTTCAAAAGCGAAATCTTCCAAAATGGATTTGGACATAGGGGGGCTTCTAACATATTGTAGTGTTGTAGGGTATAACATAGTCGGCCCCGCACGTCTATAGCCTTTGCTTACTTGTTATTTTTAATTTTGAAAAAATGCAAACTGAAAGCTACAGAAAACGATATATGTCACTTTGGTCCTTTTATCAAAAAATGGTTAAAAACTCTATTTAAGCGGGATCATATCAACTCAAAACATTCATCAAAATTATTTGTTATAAAATATTACTATAAATCCCAAAATACTCAGAAAAACTAAATCCTACCTATGAGCCACAAATTCAATAATATTATTTCTGGTTGAAGTCGCACTCCAGGCGAATTAATGCAAAATTCTCCCACAAAACATAAATCATATAGAGCCTTTGGCAATACGACAATTTTTTTTCGAAAAATTTAAATTGAAAGCCAACAAAGAAATTGGTAATTTAGGTCATTTTATCAAAGAAATGATTCAAAACTCCATTTAAAAGGGGTGGTAGCAAATCAAAATATTCCACAAATTTATTTGTTTCAGTATTTTTACTACAAATGCCAGAGTATTAAAAAAGAGCACTTCCAGAGTATTTCAAAATAAAAATCGGTAAAAAATGTCAAAATTCAGCCCGGCCGACTGTAGGATATTCTTCACCACAATGTATAATTTTAAAGCTACCAGTAACAAATAAACGTTAATAAAGGGGACTTATATGAAGTGGGTAATACCAACAATGAATCTTTTTGAATTCGTATCAAGGCTACAGAGCAGTTATAATATGCATTCAGAGAGAACTATTATTTGGGAGGTGTATACAACTCTGAATACATTTCCACCAAATTTTACAGAGGCATTTGATCCTTTCATACCAAATAACATTGCTATTGCAATAGATAGAAGGGAACCGTGATTCACCAAATGTCGTATTCATTTCCAGGATAATCGATCCGGCTG
Organism: Musca domestica; assembly: GCF_030504385.1. Taxonomy (NCBI): domain Eukaryota; kingdom Metazoa; phylum Arthropoda; class Insecta; order Diptera; family Muscidae; genus Musca; species Musca domestica. The sequence continues at coordinate 4,550,834 of NW_026712362.1, forward strand.
AATGTGCAAAAATCCATCCAATTTTGGTTAAGACTTCGCGAATTCGGATAGGCATATATACGGGAGCTACATCCAAATCTGTACCGAAAATTTGGCTGAGGAATTTTTGAGCTGTATCAAATATCATTGTTTTGGGGTGCATATTACGTATGTGAGGGACTTAAATATGAAATCGGATGAAACATATATATGGGAGCTATAGCTACATCTGAAAAATTGATTTACTTGTTTCTGAAAGTCGGATGAAACATATACATGGGACCTACAGCTATATCTTAACCGATTTTTTCCATATTTGAAGTATTTGTTTCTAGCCTGAATTCGGTCGAAATTGCCAAAATTCGGTTCATTTGGGTGATATTAGCCATTTGGTGCACAATAAACCTGTAATCACATGACAGCGAAATGGTGCAAAAAACACAGTGGAGGAATGAGGAGGAGAAATATTTTCGCGATAATATTCGAGCGGAGAGCGGCATCGGCTGTTATGGCGGCCCACGCCATCGCCATGGCCGGCATTTAAGTTCTGCTGGCCAACCGAAGGTGCACATTTTCAGCTGACCTCTTTGGCAATAAAACACGATCAACACGACCCTAACGCCAAATTTAAGGATTTTAACGTTACTCGTAACGTAATTTTTGGTCGATTGTTCTATAATTGTGTCCTGTAGATTGACTGTAAAATCTGAAAAATATTTTTGTATTTTCTGATTTTCAGCTCTAAATGAATAATATTAATTTTAATATTGGTTAAGGTGATGCAATTTTAGGTATAAATAGGACAAATTACAGATTTCTTCACAAAATTCTAAACAAATTTTCGTGTAGGCAGGAATAATCTATCAGTAATTAAAAAATACCTCTTAAAATATTCTCCTCCCACAATGAAATTTTTTCAACCCATATTTTTTTCCCAAATTACCCTAAAAAAAGACAGCTTTTTTTTCAAACCCAAAAATAAAAATTAAATCTCGGAACGAAATGGGTTAACTGAACATTTTCTGCATGGGATGGAAGTTGTTGTCACATATACGTCCGATCGTAAATAAAACCTTTAACCTGTAGAAATAAATAAAGTTACAGATACATTGTTATTTTCATAAAATTTAATCAGTAATAATTTTTAATAACATTTTGAAAATTATTACGAGTATTAAAATTCGTACAATGTTTCGAACATTTTTCAACAGATATAGAGAATGCTTTTATTTTGTACCTCGTGCATCAGTTTAGCCACAATAACTAAAAAATATTTCTCATGGTGTTCTTGTACATCATCTTATTTTTCACATCAATACCTTGACACAATTTTTAACAAAAACAAAATAAACGAAAAAAAAAAAACGTATTTTTTCTCACAAATATCGAAATTAGTATTACATTCATGAAATAAAAAAGTACAAGTGTGTGAATGTGCGTTTCAAAAAAAAAAAAAAAAAAAAAAAAAATGCACCCATAAACACTTGCACACTTGTGTAGTTCAACATCAAAAGGAAATTGAGAGTTTGTTTGATTTGAAGAGACATATTGTCGCATACATATGCATTGCATATACCTTTTAATACATGTTGATGTACAGACATACCGGTCTGAATCGAATGAATAACCAAACGTGACTGGGAAAGATGTACCTGTATTCATTCATTCATTCATGCCATACATAAATACGTCCAGTTGCGTAGTATTTATTTATTGTGTGTTGTCCTGCATATGTTTTTTGTTTAACACCCATATTTTTTTAACACCCATCACACCTCTCTCCATTCATGATGTTGATGATGATGATGCCTATACAAATATTGTGTTGCGCTGCACTTGGCTGATGTTGATGGTGTTGTGTGAAGTTGTCTGTCGTCATACATCAGGGGTTACTGTCGTTTGTTACTTGTCAGCTCGTTGCCGACACGTTTATCACCAACGAGAAATATGTGTGCAGTTGTCTTTTATTTTTTTGAAAAATGTTTTTCTTTCTTTAGCTTGGATTGATAAAAGGAGTGTGCACATTAGAGGGAGAAATATTTTTTTTAAACAATTTTAATACACCCATTCTACTGTATAAAAATATGCGTTGCAAATAATTGGAACGCAAAGGGACCATTGACAAATGTATAATGTATTGAAGAAATGATATCATTCATTTATTTTCTCTGAATCCAAAATTAAAAGTATAAAATTATTAAAGTCAAAGGAAAACGTTTCAAATTTGCTTTGCAAATTTATAGAGGGAATTTTTCAAACCTTAACGAAATATAAACATGAATATTTACTTATTTTTTTTTAATGACTATGCTAGTGTTGACAGAATTTTTGAAAGCATAGCTATATATATGAACCAGTAAAGAAAGTCTGAAAGTAGGGCGGGCCGACTTTATGATACCATACACCGCATTGCTAATTTAGTAGAGCTCCACATAACAATTAAAAGTTTTTATGGGAGAATTCCATCATACACGCTATGATTATAATTATAATTTAAAGTTTAAAGGACTAAATATGCCGAAGCATTTGTATCAATTAAATTCGGACTTGTATTGCACATTTGGTGCACTATTAATTTGCTATATCAATATCGGAATCGATCTCGATAAAATTTGGCAAAGATATTTCTGAGCTGTATTTGATGTATTTCCTTGAATATCGTTGTTAGGGAGTGCATATTAAGGCTGTGGGTAACAAATATGACAAATCGGATGAACAGTATATATGGGAGCTATAGTTATATCTGAACCGATGTCGATAAAATTTAGCAAATGTATTTATGAGCTGTATTTGATATATTTCCCCAAATATTGTTGTTACAGACTGCATATTACGGCTGCGGAGGACAAAAATAACAAATCGGAAGAACAATATATATGGAAGCTATAGCTATATCTGAACCGATTTCGATCAAATTTGGCATACTTATTTTCAGGTCCAATCTGATCGTACGTGCAAAATTCCATACTATTCGGACTGATATTACACGTTTGGTGCACAATAAAAGGAAAATCGGACTAAGATATATATGGGAGCTATATCTAAATTTTGATTTTTGGACAAAACAAATGATTTGTGCAAAATTTCATCTGGATAGGGCAATAAATGCGAACTGTACTTTGTTTACAAAAATACATGGACGGACAGACAGACGGACGGACATGCATAAATCAACTCAGAATGTAATTCTATGCAGATCATCAAAAGCACCATGGGTCTACCAGTTACAAACAAATGCACAAAGACATAATACTCTGACCACCTTTTGGTGTAGGGTATAAAAAGTAAAAAAGCAGTATGTAAGGCCGGGTCGAACTTTATATGCCCTTCACCATTTGGAAGGAACTTCAAAATTTTCAAAAAAAAAAAAAAAAAAAAAAAAAAAAAGTTGGAAAGTTCTTTTAAAATCATAACACGTAAAAAAGCTGTAAGTTTCGCCGGGCCGAACTTTGAATACCCTCCCAAGCCTGAATGGGGGCTATACCAAAACGTGGAACCGCACAGACAATTTTCTCTCATAGGCTGTAGTATCCATTGCGAACTTTAAATGCAAAATTTTAAACAATTCCGGTGAATAATGTCGCTAAAATCATCAAAATACCGAATAGTGGGATGTGCCTTTATATGGTGTCTATACGGAGACGTGAATCTTCGCGGACCTTCTGTCAGGCTGTAGTATCTATTGCGAACTTTAAATACCGAATTTGACACAATTCCGGTGAATAATGTCGCTAAAATCATCAAAATACCGAATATCGGGAGATGCCGTTATATGAGAGCTGTACGAACACGTGGACCTGCACAGACAATTTTCTATCATAGGCTGTAGTATCTATTGCGAACTTTAAATACCAAATTTTAAACAATTCCGGTGAATAATGTCGCCTAAATAAAATACCGAATATCGGGAGGTACCGTTATATGGGGGGCTATACGGAGACGTGGACCTACACAGACAATTTTCTGTCATAGGCTGTAGTATCCATTAGGAACTTCAAGAATATACAACTAATTAAGAATATATATACTTTGTTGGGTCTAAAATGTATAGTTAGAAAGTATAGCTCAAACTTAATATGCCCTCCATACTATTGTGGAGGGTATAAAAAAACGTTGAAAAGTTCTCTTAAAATTACTAAAATACTTAATATTGATAGGCATTTTCCTGTCACAAGCTGTAGTACCCGTTGCCCAGAGATAGCCAACATCGGTCTACTTCTTCTGGTACCTACCCCCACAAAAATTCGAAATTTTCCAAAAAAAAAAAAAAAAACAAATTGTTACTGCACTGAAATAGAAATGATAATCCGAGTTTGCTCCAACTTTGCAAATCGTTATATTTCCATCAGTGCTAGGTCAGGTGCAAAAATGGATAATATTGGTAAATTCCATCAAGTAACTCCCCCAAATGTGGTTAAAATTTTAAAGAACTATAACTTTTATAAAATGTGATGTAAGAGTCTGATTGTCTTCAAATCACACACATCACATTATATTTCTTCACCCTACATCTGGTGTAAAGATGGGATATTTGGGTCCAATCCAATCCTTCTGGTATCTCCCCCACAAAAGGATCAACATTTTGAATATCGACGAAGCTCATAAAACCCGAAATCAGCATTCGATTCCATTCATCTGTTGTGAAGGAAATATATATTTGCGAAGCCCTTCTGGTACCTCGCGAACAAAGGATACAATTTTTAATACTTTTTTTATCTGTCATAACTTGCTAAACAACGCAGAGATTCTTTACAACTTGCTATACATAAATATATGTCTCTCAACCAGAAACCTGTGATGAACATGAAATTTATGATTTCCCATAAGTTGTTCGATTTTCTTGTAATTTTGCGCATACCAATGTTTTTATCTGTATTACATGAGGTATGAAAATGGAATACTTGGGTCGACAATATCTGGTACCTCATGCACATTTTAAAATGTTCTAAAAAAAAAATTATTATATATCTCATAAAAAGTGAAGGTAGTAGTCAATGTAGTCCAAACTTGTCAAACTTATATCAAATGTATTTAGTTCCGGTACGAAATGAACAAATTTGATCCATTTCTTCGGAACCCACCGCATAGCGGGTTAACAATTTGAATGATCGTAGCAGAAGTCAAAATATATTTAAATAATTGGCTGAGGGTATACATCTGTCGGCACAACCGACTGATACTATTTAACTTGCTTTTAATGTTCTACTGACTATAGATATCTTCAAAAAGTTCCATACTCAACTTCAAAATTGAACTCTTCAATCCTCTCCGAATTCCTAAATTTCTGTTTATGAAGCATCCGCTTAACCCTCCTCCCTTATGTTAGGTTTTGTGGTTCCAGATATTCGTATGCATATGCAATGTACCCTACATATGAATAGAGCACAATTATAAATATGCACATATGTTAAAGATAAACAATAAATATTTTCATGTAAATATTTTGAGAGTTATGTTTCAATATCTCTAGGACGTTACGTCGTTATGCATGTACCCACTACATGGCGCTATCTGAACATTCATACCTTTGCTAAATTTTCAGGTATACAACTTGTGTTACCAACGAATTATGTTTCATGCCTTTTGCCAAAAAATCTCTCACACACACACTCCCACACACCAAAACTAGCTTGTTTCCTTTTCCAGCCATCCATCCGTCCATCCGTTGAGTATAACACACACAAAATATCTAAGGCCTAACTATTCCATCCATTGTAGCACCCTAAATGCCAAACGAAATGCAAATGCCTACTGCATCTTCTTTACCACCCCTCTCCACCTCACAGCTCTCTTTCTATGGCGCGCTCGCCCAAAATATGCAATTCCATGTTCGTTGCGTTGAATTTGTGGCCAACTTTACATGAATATGCACTAACGGGCCTGTTATCTGCATTTCAATGTCCATTGCTTAGTTCAAAAAGTGAAAACTTTTCTCTGTTTTCGTTGTTCACACTTTAACGAACGAACGAGCGAACGAATGTGTGTGTGTGTGTGTTTGTGTGGGCTGTCGTTGCAAAGTTTTCATTTCAAAATAATGGAAATTATTTTCACAGAAGTTGACAACTAGAAAAATACTAGAACTTCTAGTGCAGCAGAAGAAGCTTACAACCGAAAAGTTTCCAATTTATGATAAGGCCAATGTGAAATATTGTGGAATTTTCATATATAGCCAGTTTTCTAACAGGAGTCATAAAATGGACTTTCTTGGAAAGTTTTTTTTTCGTTTATACTGAGGCATAGTTTGAAAGACTGTTAATTGCAAACAAAAAAAAAAAAAAAAGAATATTTAAAACTAAAACGAAATTTTAAATGAAATTTCTATTACATTCTGTAAAGATCACTAAAGAGAAGATCAGACAATAAACAAATCAGATTAATTTAAATAATTTGGAGATAAAAAAGTAAAAGACCAAATTCAAATAAAAAAAAAAAAACAAGTAATAAATCTGTAAGTTCGGCCGAACTTTGGATACCCTCCTTCAATTTTCAAAAAAATAAAATCCGTTTAAAATTCTTTTAAAATCTTAAAAATACCGAATGTAGCCTTTGTATTAGGGTCTATACGTCTCTGGAGGTAAAACAAAAGACAAACAATTGTCCATCTAATTGAAGAGAGCAAAGCCCCTATCGTCATCGGACGACGACGTAGACCTGCATAGACAACATTTTTATAAGCCATTAAACATTTCAAATGCGAAACTTGAAAAAAGTTTAAAAAATCAGTCGGTTTTGCCGCCAGATGTATACCTCCAGCCGATGCCAGTTTATTATTATTGTGATAATTTAAAATGTTGACCTTTTATGGAATAGATACCGCGTGAGGTACCAGATATTGGACTAAGTCATTCTACTTCATCTAATACTGTTCAACATATTTGGATGTCGACAATTTTAAGAAAATCGGACATTTATAACCATTTTTTTGAGAATAATTGTTAATCATAAATTAAAACTTTTGTGGCGGAGGTACGAGAAGGAGTTCGCCTTTAAATTGCATATTCACATCAGATCATAGATTGAGAAAAATATATCGATTTTCCTAGTTTGAAAAGAATCGCCTATATGTTTCGCAATTTATGAGAAATATATGCATTGCAAATTGTAAACTTTTGTGGGAGTGGTACAAAAAGGAGTAGGACTATATCTATAATTTTCAGAACAGAAATGAGTTAGTAAAAATATTGGGATATATGAAATTTGAAGGTAATCGGATGCTCATTTCGCATATTATGAGAGATATAATTAATCAAAATTTTGACCAGTTGAGGGGGAGATCCTCATCAAATCTTGTATAACAAAATAATTTGGGGCATGTGAAATTTAAAAAGGATCTGATGCTTATTTCACATTTTATGGGAAATATAATTGTTAAAATTTGACCCGCTATGGGAGAGGTACCAGAAGGAGTAGTCCGACATATTCCATTTTCATACAGGTCATGTGTTGATAGAAATATAAAGATGTGGCGAGTATAAAAGGAACCGGATGCTCATTTCATGATTTACGAGCTTCAAGGCTATTCAAAATTTTCTCCCGTTATCTGGGAGGTACCAAAAGATAGACCATAGACCGATGTATCCCATCTCCGGTTCGATCTCTACCATAAGATCTTGTATTGATGGAAATATTAATATGTACCAAGTCAGAATGGAAGAGGATATTAATTTCGCGTTTAATGAACTTCAGAGATATTCAAAAATTTGACACTTTGTGGGGGAGGTACTAGAGGGAGTGTACGCATATATCTCATGATCACAGAAGATCATTTGCTAGTAAAAATAATGGGATGTGTGAAATATGAAGTCAACTCGACGCTTATTTTGGATTTTATGATCATGTCTGTTATTCAAAACATTGAACCTTTGTGGGGAGGTACCAAAAACAAAGGTCCGATCCCTCCCATATTTATAACAAATCTTGTGTTGATGGAAATTTTAAGATATACAAAGTCAGGATGGAATGGGATGTTAATTTCGCGTTTTATGATCTTCATGGACATTTAATATTTTTTAATTTTGTGGAGGAGGTACCAGAAGGAGTGGACCGATATATCCCATCTGAACAGCAGATCTTGTGTTAGTAGAGGTAATGTGATGTGTGAAGTATGAAGAGAACCGGATGCTTATTTCGGATTTTATGACCATTTTTTTTATTCAAAATTTTGACCCCTTGTAAATGAAGTACCAGAAGGAATGGTCCCATCTCTACAATCTTTCTAACATATTTTGTGTTGGTGGAAATATTGAGATGTGTCAAGTCTGAGCGAAATCGGATTTTTTAGGAGTTTCATGTATATTCAAAATTTTGACCTTTTGTGGGGAAGGTACCAGAAAAATATATGGATCGATATATTCCATCTTCACACCCGACTTTGGGTTAATAAAGATATAGTAATGTGTGTAATTTGAAGATAATCGGACTTTTATATTGCATTTTGTAAGAGTTATAATTATTCAAAATGTTTACCCTTTGTGTAGGAGGAACTTGATGAAGAAGACCGATATTGCCCACTGATGCATATAGTAGTAGGAATTTCGAAGTTAGAGCAAAATCGGATAATACTTTCTCTTTTTACGCAATATCTTTTTTTGAAAATTTCGACTTTTTGTAGGGGATGTACCAGAAGGAGTCTTCTGATACTGCCTATCTCCGAAACCCGATCTAAGTTTGATAATTATATTACGATGTACAAAATTTCGACCAAATCGAATAGTTCCTTCGAGAGTTATCACATTCTGAATCGATTTATGTATGTCCGTCCGTCCGTCTGTCCATGTGTTTTTGTAAACAAAGTACAGGTCGCATTTATTGTCTGATTAAGATGAGATTTTCCACAAATCATTTGTTTGGCCCAAGGACGAACGCTATTGAAGTTGGTAGTAATCGGATCAGATTTAGATATAGCTCTCATATATAGTGTCCTCCAGTTTTATAAGTATTGTGAACCAAATGCGTAATAACAGTTCAAATCAAATGCATTTTAGCACACACGGCCAGATTCAATCCAGAGAAATGTCTGGCAATTTAGGTGAATATCGTTTTAGATTTAGATATAGCTCCAATATATATTTTCGTCCGATTTCAATTTTATTGTGCTCCATAGGTGTCAGAGGGCTGCAATGAGTATGATTGAGTAGGCTTGATCACACACAGTAGAAATACAATCAAACTAAATCAGTCGGTCAGATTTAACATGTTCATTCGAGTTGCTCAAGACAAACGAAAAAGTTGTGATCAAACATGTATTAATCGAAGTGTTGTGTTCGCAATCAAACAGCTCCCATGAGTTATTTGTTTACGAATTTATGTTGAATTGTTTATAACGGATCGATCATCTATGATGAGTCTGATCGGTTTGATTCATCCTAGTGAAGTGAGTGATTTGATTAAAACACAAATGTTCGAGTCAGAGCGAAATTATAATTGTAATTTTACTAAGGATTTCTAAAGCTGTCCCCATTAAAAAATTGGTACAAATTATTTTAAAAAAACGGACAAAATTTCTAGAACCGTTATTTCGATGAGGAACGTTTTGTCCGTATGAAAAATTGTATATACCCTCTGTAGTCATATGGCTACAAATTATATCCATATTTCAGAGAGATTTACTATATGATAAAATATATTTCTCTTTTCTAAGGTATGATAAATAAAAATTGTTGCTACCATAAAAATAGTAAGGAAAAAATCAAACGGAGATATACGCCACCTGGAAATTACAATTTGAAAAATATTACTTTACCATAAAGCACACATCGCATCATAATCAACTGTCATTATTCTTATAACTTTTATTTACCTACTAAATACATTCTAAATATCCTTTCTAAATATTTACACACCGTATTATCCGTTTAATTTGCAAATAATGCCAGCCGTGGTGCTTTCCCACCCTTCTTTCGCATCACATATTTACATATTTGACATGCAAGCGCATAGATAATTGCATTTGTGTTTTGTTATTGAATTTAATGTGACACGATAACGTACGTAAACCATATCAGTTTTGTAATATATTTACCAACTGATATAATTGTAAATAAATAAATATACACACATATAAATATTTTCAATGGGTTTAATCGTTTGGATGATTTATTCGTCCACATAAATATTGTAATTGGATTAATGTTAAACGGGAAAATTTTTCTAATTTTAAAATATCGACTCCCTGTTGGGGAGTTTTAATTAGTGAAATGCAAATATGGAAAAACGTTTCAGATTTAATACAATTTATGGAAATCAACTTAATTTTGTTTGACAAGTTAGATTATCATGGTGTAATACAAAAACGTGTAATGCTGAATGAACACCTAGTAACCTACATCAAGTTTTCTGCTGCTAAGATACAATAAAAATATTGTATATATAATATCATTTAATTAACTTGACCATAAAATACCAATAAATTGTAAATTGTACAATAAAAATAGTTTGGACATGACAAATAAAATTTGATCGTTACCATAGTCATAAAAGAAGTACATCTTTGGCCGAAAGTCAAAATAATATCCAATTCTTCTTACTTTTTGGCTCCTCAAATGGTATGCCAAAATAAACAAATTATACCATCAGCCATATGGCTACAGAGGGTATGTATCATTTGATACGGCCAAATTGTGCCTCATCGAAATTACGGTTTTGGATCACGAATATTTTTATAAACACAAAACGTGGTGTGAAGAAGGGAAAAAATGGTATACTCCCTCCCCAATAATAGCTCAAAATTTTGAATGGCCATGAACCTCGTAAAACGCGAAATGAGCATCCATTTCCTTTGAAGTTCGTCAAACCCCAAATATTTCTATCAAGACAAGATTTGTTGTAAAGATCTAGTACATATCGCACAAAGGATCAGGATTTTCAATGACCAAAACGATGGTAAGAAGCGATATTTCCAATAGCATAAGATCTGGTGTGAAGAAGGAATATATCGGCTCACTATTCTGATACCTTCTCCAAAAAGTGTCAACAATAATCATATCGCTCATAACATGTGAAACAAGTCAGCCATTCTTGTCAAACTTGGTCTATCTAAATATCAACCAGCATTCTGATGAGAATCTGCAATTTATCGGCCCACTCCTTCTGGTACCTCCCCCATAGGAGGCCAACATTTTGAATAATTGTTACCCTTATAATATGTGAAACAAGTCAGTGATTTTCATTAAACTTCGTGTATCTCCATTTATGATAATCATAGATGTAATGGATAATTTGTCCACTCCTAATGGTTAAACTGTTGACTAACAATTACTTCGATAGGATTGTAAATAAGTGTTTGACTTTCTTAAATTTTTTGTTTAGACGAAGTAGAAGTTCGGTCCACTGTATGTGGTACATCGCTCATATTCCAAAATACGTTTATTTCAGCCGATGGTCGCTCTCCGCTCTTATTAATCCACCGTCACAGCAGAATTAATGCCGAATATTATCGCGAAAATATTCTGGATGGTGTATTAAAGCCTTGGGCATGCAAACATTTTGACCGCAGACCTTGGACATTCCAACAGGACTTAGTACCATCACACTCAGAATGGTACCAACCAAGAATGGTTACAAAATGAGGTTCTTCGCTTCATTTCCAGCGCACAATGGCCACCAAAATTTCCGGATACCTATCCGTTGGACTATTGTGTCTGGAGCATTTTTCAAAGCAAGGTTGGCACTAAAAAATAACACATTGTTGATCACCTCAAGCAAGCGCTTCGCCGGGAATAGGCCAAAATACCGCAAAGCAACATTCGGGTATCATATGACGGTTTCATTGGCCGTTTGAAGGCCATAATTCAAAGATGACCAATTCCAACAAATCGAAACTTATTCTAAAATTTGATGCTATTTCCGACATTTTTTGCATTCATTCAATAAAATTAAAAAGAAATGTAAAAATTATGGCTTTTGACTTAGTTGCAGGTTTTTTTATCTCACCGTGTATATGTGGCTACTGAGGGTATATATCAGCTAATACGACCACAACATGCCTCAGCGGAATAACGATTTTGGACCCTATGTCTCTTTAGACCAAATCCATTTCCCTTCATTTGGAGTCGATCTACAAGTATCCGTTCGGCTGTCTGACTGGTTGGTGCGCACGATAACTCTCGGTGGGAGATGGACAATATCGGTGCACCCCTTACGCTACCTTCCCCACAAAAAATCAAAATTTTCACAGAAAATAATTTACCTCATAGACTAAGAAAGGATCATCCGATTTTGTTTGAACCTTGCAAATCCTAGTATTTTTATCTGTGCTAGTCAAGTGCGAAATTGACAATACAGACCCACTTCTTTTAGTGTAGTTCAGACAGGCAGATTAATTTGGAAATGGGTACGAAAAGTATTAAATTGTACTAAATTTGATAGTGAGTGAAATTATGAGTTTTGGTATGCGTATGATTTTCTATGTAGGTCCAGAATTTCGTATATCCCTCATACAACGGTGCCCTCAGATATTCGGTATTTTGATGATCTTAGCGACACTATTCGCCGGAATTGTTTCAAATTTCGTGTTTAAAGTTCGATGGCAGAACATAGCTTATGCAGAGCCACGTCTTCATATAGCCTCCATATAACCGTTTTCTTTTGAGCGGCAGTTTTCGATGGAACTCAAATATAAAATATTAAAATTCTGGTTGTAACCGTACAATACCTGGTGCTTTTGGTACCATTTTAGTACGAATTTCCACAAAACACCCGCAAACACCCATATATTCATGTCATGCATGCTGAGCGGCCTGTACATGAAATTTGGAGACTCTAGACCTAAAGGCCTAGATTTTGAACACAAAAACAAAATTCTGTACTCTTAACACGAATTTCTAAAAACACCGCCTTATAGACGTACTACCCACTAACAGCTACCTATTTGCTATTTTTTTTTTATAAAGATGTAAAAGCTTTAACCAGATAGGGTACACCCCTCGGCAGCTATCATAAGCCCTCACATATACCCTGACCACTTTCCTTAAGCGGATTTTGTTCTAAGCGATATGGGTTCCACTTGATCCTCTGGAACAAAAACCAACCTGAATTCCCAACCCCTCACAGTAATTCAACAAAAGATATTCCATACAATTATCTAGAATACCAACTACATGGGTGTCAGTGTAATTTGTTTCTCAGTAAAATTAAAATCTAAGCCTAGAAAATTTGTAATGGGCGGTTGTTTGTTGGTCTTCATAATTTTCGGCTCCAAGAAAATATTACAATGCGTTAGCATAAATTATAACTACATCTTCGGCACACATACATAACATAACAACATTACAAAAACCCACTCACACACACACGGATACATAAATACATTAGACGCCTTTTATCCATATCTCCTATCAGATGTCGTGTGCTATTGTTTGGCGTTGACAACAACGGGATACCATATCCACGAGAGGGAGAGTGAGTAAAATTATATCTTCCTCTCTTCTTTGCTGAAAATTATTTCGTTGTATTTGTTATTCCTTAATGTGAGAGAGTGTGAGTGAGTGTGTGTGTGTGTGTTTTTGTGCCTCAAATCATTGTTGTAAAGTCTCGCCTTTTGTCTTGGCTTTGCGGCATATGCTTGTCTTATCTTTTGCTAAGATTTGGTTTATAGACAAGTTGGTTTGTAGTGGGGTTGTTGCTATTATATATGTAAAATGTCTTTGTTTATTGTCGCAATAGCAGAATTCTATTTCGACACTGTTTGCCTGTAGGCATAGCCTGAAAACAACTGCCGCCTGCCAGTGGGAGCGTGTGCGCTCCGTTCCGCTGTGTTTATCTACAGGAAATGTGTAAAGTGTATGCTTAGCATATTACAATTGATCTTTAAATTTGTCTTATCTCTAATATTTGTTGCTACGACTTCCTACGCAGTAATAGCAAAGTTAATTATAGAGAACAATCCAAGGCAACACACACACACACACACACTCATGACAACATGAAATTATAGTGAATAAAAGAATGTAATGTGGAGGGATATTGGGATGTTCCTAAGCTGAGCATGCGACTTTTCTAAAATTTTGAAGAAACAAGTAAGAAGCTGTAAGTTTGAAACAAATTTAAAAATTTTCCTAAAATGACCCTTACTTCAAATACGAAATTTGGAACAATTCCAGTGAATAATGTCGCTAAAATCATAAAAATACCGAATATATGGAGGGACCGACATATGGGGGCCTAAAACTGCGTAGACTTCACGTACGAACTTCACTGCGAAATTTGAAACAATTCCGGTGAATAATCTACCTAAAATCATCAAAATAGCGAATATAGGGAGGTACCGATATATGGAGGCTATGCAAAGACCTGGACCTGAATTGAAAATTCTCTGTCACAGGCTGTTGTGCCAGTTACGAACTTCAAATACGAAATTTGAAACAATTCCGTGAACAATGTCACTAAAATCATCAAAATATCGAATATTATGAGGTACCGATATATTTGGGCTATACGAAGACCTGGATCTGTAAAAACAATTTTCTGTCATAGGCTGTAACATCCATTATGAACTTCAAATTCGAAATTTAACAATTCAATTCAGGTTATTAATATGTCTAAAATCATAAAAATACCGCATATAGGGAGGTACCGATATGTGGGGGCTATGCGAAGCCTGGACCTGCATACACAAGTTTCTTCTTGAAATACGAAATTTTAAATAATTCCGGTGAACAATCCGGAGGAATGGGAGCTATACGCAGACCTGGACTTGCTTAGCTAATTTTCTGTCACAGGACGTAGTACCCGTTAAGAATTGGAAATACGAAGTTTGAAACAATTCTGGTGAATAATATCGTTTAAATCAGCAAAATAAAAACCGTTATATAGAGGCTATACCTTAACGTAGACCTGTAGAGACCTTTTAAATATCCTGCACACATAACACAAATTTGAATAAAATGTTATCAACCTACTTCAATTCGTTCGGAAGCTAGAGTAATTTCCACAGTCAGACATCGTTAAATCGACATAGATTTTATCTACATTGTGGGGTCTAAAATGTATATATCGAGGTGTTGTAAACCGAATATCAGCTTTAACATGGGGTGTATACTATGGTGGAGGGTATAATAACTCAAATAGCGAAATTCACATAATCATATAATTTGTTTGGAAATTGTGTCAGAAGCCTTCAAAATCGGGAGGTATTCTTGCATGGCTTTACAATTAAGTGGACGTTTATCAAAGTTTTTTTTTTTTTTTTTTTTCTGGAGAGAGAGATCAGGCCTTCCAAGAACCCCAATTGTGAAGTTTCAGCTGATTTGGTTGGAAATTGTGGAAAAAACCTGCAGAAAATCTGGAGGTATTTTTATGTGGGTGCTACGCCGAATATTGGACCTACATTGAATTTTTTTGAAGGGAGAGAAAGAATATTTAAGAATTTTAGCAGAAAGCTCAAAAATACCGAAAATCGAGAGGTACCATTTCGTAAGGGCTATTCCAATTATGGGAACTTCATTTTTTGCGCGATAGAACACACCTTTTAGGAATCCCAAATGTCAGAAACTTTAAAAATAGCGAAAATGGGGAGGCACCTTTCCATGGGGCCTATACCAACTAGTGGACCTTCATTGAACATTTTTTGCACGGAGAGAACAGGCCGTTGTAGAACTCCAAATGTCAAGTTTCAGATGATTTGGTTGGAAATTGTAGCATAAACCTTCAAAACACCAAAAATCGGAAAGTAGCGTTATAGAAGGGCTATACCAATTAGTTGACCTGAATCGAACATTTTTTGCAAGAACAGTCCTACCGATAGCCCCATTTGTCAAGTTACATCTAATTTGGTTGTGGCAGAAACCTTCAAAATATCGAAAATCGGGAGGTGCCGTTATATTAAGGATATGCCAATTGGTGGACCTGTTGCGAATATTTTTTTTTTTTTTTTTGCAGGCAGAAAACAGACCAATCCAATGAAGTTTCATCTAATTTGGTTGGAAACTGTGACAGAAACATTCAAAATACCGAGATTATGGAGGAATCGTTCTAGGGAGCATAGACATAGACCACATAGCCCATTTCCAATACTAATCGGCTTCCACATAATATAAAACATTGTGCCAAATTTCAAAGTCCTAGATTAAATAATGTGGTTTAAACCGACAGAAGGATATCGCTAAATCTCCTAATATAATTGTATTCTTATCAGGAATATATATACTTATTGGGGTCTTCGAGGAATATGTCGAGGTGTTGCAAACGGAATTGCAAATTTAATGTACACTCCATAGTTGGTGAGAAGTACAATAACAATTTACTTGCTTGGCTGAACATATTCTATGTAAATATCAGCGTACATGGGTGCGTATGATATTTAATATTTCAGCATTTACCAAGTTAAGAATACGTATACGCCAGTTGGAACTCTTAATACTTCAGTATTTACAATAATGGGAACATGGAAATATGACTTAGAACACTTTTCCACAATTGCATTTTATGCAAAAAATTCCCATAATTTTCTTCAATTAACAATCCCACCCCAATACACCTCCGATTGAATTGATAAAACGACTAAAAACAAAAGCCTTTTCATATGAATACTTGAATAGAGTAAAAAAAATATATAATTTTTTTCGCTTGAGCCCACCAAAGAAATTGTCTAAGCATTCTGTAAT
The DNA here is from genome assembly GCF_030504385.1 of Musca domestica. Taxonomy (NCBI): domain Eukaryota; kingdom Metazoa; phylum Arthropoda; class Insecta; order Diptera; family Muscidae; genus Musca; species Musca domestica. The sequence continues at coordinate 4,567,414 of NW_026712362.1, forward strand.
AAATAGAAGCACGACGATAATGTCGCGCTATTGTAATTGTATAGACATTGTCTTCTATGGCAACAACCGTGACAACAGTAAGTCGCAAGAAAAAAGTGAGAAGATGATGAGGAAGAACTAGAAAAATAAGACAATGCCATAGGTTTCTTCGTATGTAAACTCTGGCATGAGTTTATAAGTTCAAGATTTTTCTTATCAAATAATTGCACGACTGCTGGGCGAAAAATATTATAATGAAATTTTTTTAATAAAAATTAACGGAAAAATTATCAATGATCCGTTGACATATGTTGAGTTTAAATTAGGTGTTGTATGGAATAATTTGCGTAATAATCTATGTGATGCATGCATTTGATTTTTCAATTAGAATAATTGGTTTTAAATTTATTTTTAAACAACAACGGCTTCCATACAGAGACACAAGATAGCAGAGAAGAAATCCAAATCATTGCCAGAAAACAAAAATAATAGATAATGACATAAAAATCCCACTCACAAAAAGAGGGCAAATAAGACTTAATTAACATTTCAGCAGATGCCTCCATAAAAGTTCGAGGAAACAAATCTCTAAAAACTCAATAAACGCCATTCAACCTCCAAGTAAGACTCCCTGCAGATAGAGGACTGAAATACCGCAAATAAGAGGTATGGAAAAGTCAAATTTACATCGACATGAAACATCTCCACTTATGAATTCAATACAGCCCAAAAGTCATTTAAAATTAAAGGCCTATTAGATACGGCGCTAAGAGCTTGTAAGCCAATATTAAAAAAATATCTTTGGACTACAGAATTTTGAGCTAAATTCTTTAGACCAGTAAGGAAAATCCAAAAGTCGGGCGGGGTTGACTATACGCTATACATATTTAGTAGAGTTCCGTAACAAAGTAATTTATTTGAAGTAGATCATACCACCTATCAACATTTGGCTTTATAGCTAGGTTTCAGAGGGAGCTAATATATGGGAGACTTATCCGATTCTGAATCGATTTTCACTAAATTTGACGTAGACATTTTAGTCTTCTATTCCAAATAACATTGCTATAGAGTGCTTCGGAAAGATTATGTTAAAAATTGGAGCTGAGTTCCACAAAATGGGAACGTACGTCGCATATTATTAGCCATTATTTGCACAAAAAGTTAAATTGGATTAAGGATACTTGAGATTAAGGATATCCAAATCTTCGGATTAAGGATATCCAAATATTAGCCGATGTTGATAAAATTTGGCTAAGGTGTTTCCAAGCTCCATAAAACATATGGTACCAAAGATCATTTGTGTCGAATGGATATTACGAATTTGAGGGACTTACATACCAGATCGGATGAAACATATATATCGGACCTATAGCTATATCTGATCTGACTTTCTCCGAAATCGATGTACTTGCCTCTAGACTGAATTCGGTCGGATGTGTCAAAATTCAGGACTTTTGGGCAGATATTGGCCAGTGCACAATTAACCCCAAAATCGGTTGAAGACGTATATGGGAGCTATATCCAAATCTGTACCGATCTTGATAAAAAATGGCAGAGGTGTTTCTGGGCTGTATCTGTTATCTGATACCAAACATCATAATTGTAGACTTTCTCCGAATTTAAAGTATTTGCGTCTCGACTGAATTTGGTCGGATATACCAAAATTCAGGACTTTTGGACTGATATTGGCCTATTTGGACTGATATGCACTTTCAACCCGAAATCTGTTGAAGATATATATGGGAGATATATAGAAATCTGAGCCGATAAAATTTGGCAGAGGTATTTCTGGACTGTATCTGATATCTGCTACAAAATATCAATGTTTATTATGCATATGAGGGACTTAAACACCAAATCGGATGAAAGACTTTCAGTAAATTTGATGTACTTGATTCTAGACTGAATGCTGTTGGATGTGCTAAAATTCAGGTCATTAGGACTGATATTGGCCATTTGGAGCACAATTTACCCGAAATCGGTTGAAGATATATGATACCAACTTCAATAGTGTTCGTCGTTGGGCCAAACAAATATAATATGGAAAATTTCATCTCAATCGGATAATAAATGTGATCTGCATTTTGTTTCCCAAGGATACATGGACAATTATAGCGCACGTTTCCAAACCATCTCCATACTTCAATTCCAGATACCGACGGACAACTCAATATAAAATTTTAGGATTTAAGCTCCTTAATTACCCCTTTTTCCGTACAATTATAGAACACATTTCCGAGACCATGTCCAGGCTACACATGAACGGCGCCCTAAATACCAGGTTTCAAGCATTATCTCTTCATAGGCCCATTGTTCTTTCAAAAACATTTTAAAAGAAGTAATCAAAGGCTATAGTCATACGGGGCCGTCCATGTGATACACTACAATCTTGAACGGCCCCTTATGTCCATCCATTTTGGAAATCCATTTTGGAAGATTTGTCTTTTGATATGATGTCATAGAGCCCAATACTTAGCTTTTCGACCGGGGCATTTTTTCCAGAATATTTACACACTCCTTCTTGTTGTTAGGTATTAAAAAAATCACACAAAATTTGTGGTCTTTTTTACAGTTAAATATGCTAGACCATTCCGAATTGACGAGAATTTTGAAAATCCGACCATCGGTTCTTGACTTATAAGAAGAATAACTAAGATCTATTTCTTTTACATATATATTATACTTATTTTGCTACACATCCGACATTTTGACAATTAGAATCACTGTAATGGTCAGAAGTAACCTTTTAATGTATTTGTGATTTGACGGGAATAAAATATTTGCGGTTTAGTGGAAATTTTCGTATTTTAAAACATTATAAACATTGGTAGGCTCCTGTCTAGTCCTAAACTCTAACTCCATGTAAATTTTTGCGTCGATTGTTTCATAATTATGGCCCATAGAGCAACTGCAAAATCAGGAAATTTTTCTGTTTTTGGTCCATTTCAACCCTAAATTTTTTGCAATCAATTTCAAAATCAATAGGATGATCCATATATAGGTTCCTATGTGGGGGACCAATATTTCGAGCTTTTATATAATTCTTGGCTCAATCAAACTTATAATACCTCCAATACATAGTGTTGTAGGGTATAAAAATCCACTTTTGTAACTCCAGTAGAAAATATTACTAATGTTGTTCGACTAGCCCTTCCGAAAAAGTTCTTAAAATTCCTCGTTTTTATATCCACTATTCGTTCAGAAACATATAAAAATATCCACGTTTATGTATCAACAAATCCCTTATAAATTATATTAAAAAATTCTACGTTTGGAGCTCCCCAAGTTTCTTAGAAAATATTTTGTTAAAAAAAATAAAGTTTGGAAGTCCAAATTGGTTGTCTATCCCATTAACAAATACTATTTATGTCCATTAGTACTTCAAAAAATATTAAAAAACAATCAATTTTAATGCCCTTCTAGTCCTCTTAAAATATTTTCAATTACCCTCGTTTTCGTTCCCACTATTTCTCCGAAAAATAATTCTAAAAATGCCCATTTTTTGGTCAGAAAATATTCTTAAAAATTAGTATTTCTTAGTCCACTAGACTATCACCAAATATTTTTAAAAGATCCAAGTTTATAGGACCTTTAATTGTTAAACAACTATTTTTTATCGGTTGGTCAACTATTCCTTTAGAAAAAATTCATAAAGATCGAAATTATTTGGCACACTAGTCCTTTCGAAAATATTGTTAAACAATGCACGGCCATAGCTCTCCTATGAAAATATTCTTAGAAAACCGACGCTTGTATTTGCCCCAGTTTATTAAAAAAATTAATTTTTTGGTCGGAAAATATTCTTATAAATCAGTATTTCTTAGTCCACTAGACTATCACAGAATATTTTTAAAAGATTCAAGTTAATAGGGCCTTTAGTTGTTAAACAACTATTTTTTATCGGTTGGTCAACAATTCCTTTAGAAAATATTTATACAAATCGAAATTGTTTGGCACACTAGTCCCTTCGAAAATATTCTTAAACTAGTCCCTTCGAAAATATTCTTAAACATAGCTCTCCTATGAAAATATTTCCAGAAAACCGACGCTTGTATTTGCACCAGTTTATTAAAAAAAATTAATCCAGGTTTGTCAACTAGCCTTCAGAAAATATGCAAAAAACCTGCGTTTGTAGGTCGACTAGTCCTTTAGAAAATATTCATAAACACCCAACGTGGCTCCAGCAGTCCCTTCGAAAATATTCGCAGAAAGTCCACCACTTTATTTACAATATATCTATGGAAACTATTCTTGGAAAAATAAGACTTTAACTCGAGTAGTCCTTTAAAAAATTGGTCATTCAAAAATGTTTAAGAAACTGTTAAAAACAATTGTAGCATAAATTGATAGCAGATGTCTCCGTGCAAGCTGTTCTTAAAAATACAATATTCTTTAAAACTCAAGGCTACAGGAGCTATAGCCGTTAAAAAAATTGTCATTATTTCTTCCCCTAATTCTAAAAAAACGTATCTAAAACATAATTGCCAACTAAGTTCAGAACCGAATTATTAAGTCATAATTGCAACACCTCTCATACCAAAACGGGGTTACATTTCAATTAACATTTACACGCTATTTAATCACACCCGAACCTTCTTCACAAATCATTCCTTATCGCATTAGTTAGCTATACAATTTCTCAAAGGACTTTTGCAAATTATAGTGCCTTTGTAAAAGTTCTCATTAAACCTTGTAACGGAATTAACATCCAAGCATTCAATTAGCCGATGCAGCAGTCAATGTTGAGAATTAACCTTGTCATAATAGAAGAGGCAAGGTATTTTCATATCTCAGCTGTAGGATTTCCATTTCATATATTATCATCGCACTCGAATCTTGTGAATATGAATATTTATAATTTGTCGATACTGTTTCATCGTCACCGTCGTCATCGCCGTCGTCGTTGTCATTCTCATCAAACATCCGCATTTACAATTTGCCCATATAGATGTGTGAGTGAGAATTTCCATGACAGTTGTGCTGTGTGTGTCCTCATTACCGACACATTTCCTGCCGGGGACAATTATAACGCTCTACGTTCGTTCGTTCGTTCTGTCGTTTGTTCGCCTGTTCGACACTCTATACACAGACAGTTGCCAAGTGGTGCATTCATGCATGCATTTGTGTTGCATTACATACACATGCATGCACATTAATGCCTATATTGGGGAGGCACACACACGCCCAACTTACCTCTCACACCCACACATACAACATCATTTTACACACAATGTATGTAAGTGTGTGTGTTTGAGTGTGTTCGTCAATTTGGGGGAATATGAATGGGAGTGGGAATTCCACAAATTGACGCTTACCATGTGATGCTGTCTATGAGATAAGCTCTATTGGAGTAAACGATTTATAGTTAGTGAGGGAGCCGAGCAGAGCAGGGCACAGCTAGTGCTTGAAATTCTTTGCGGTTGCCAAAATGCATGCACTTGAGTGAATATTACACAGATGGCATGCCATGCATACCAGCTTTGAATCCATCTAGGCGAAAAATATAGAAGCAGCGGAAAAGCAATGCAGCGGCAGGGTGGAAGTAATAGTTTTTTTTTCGTTCTTTTTTTTTGAGGCAATGATACACAAATGCCCTATTGGGGATATTTTTCCGTACAATTTTAGCAACATATGTTTGGCCTCTGTGCAAGAAATTCCGGTCGATTGTTGTAACAATGTAAGGCCGTTTTAATCACAGAGCACAAGATACGCTTGTGATGTTAATTAAGTTGCTTGAAGTCAGTAATAAGGGGAAAATGGTGAGAATTGCTCTAGGGGTGAGATAATGGTTTAATCGAATCGTATAGAGATTTTATGAGGTCTCTCATGTAAAAAAAAGAATTTTGTGAAAATGTCTCTATATAAAAATATTTGTAGGCATTACGCAGACAAAATAAGAGCTTCTATAGTCTTTAGTGTTGTAGACTTATAGAGGTCTATTATTTTTTCACAAAATATTCTTTAAAGTTTACGTTTTTAAGTTCCATTATTCCTTCGAAAAAAAAATTCTAAAAATTAATTAAATTAGGAAGATATTCCTAAAAATCAAACGCTGGTGGAGTTTTTCAGGAAATATCCTTAAAAATCCCGTATCTAGTTCTAATAGTCTTTCTAAAATAGTTTTACAAATCCATTCAGAAAATATTCTTAAAAATCCTCTTAGTTGTAGGTCCATTAGATCTTCAGAAAATCCTTCAGAAAACATTTTTAAAAATTCACGTTATTAGCTGCGGCAATGTTTACAAAAAAAAAAAATAAAAAAATAATTTTTAGAGCTGTAGTTGTCCTTAAGAAAATATTCCTAAAAATCCTCGTTTGTAAGTTCGTTAGACCTATGACAAATATTTTAAAAAATTCTCGTTTGCACGTCCAAAAGCCATTTTGAAAATATTTTAAAAAATCTCCGTCTGCGGTTCACTAGTCCTTCAAAAATATTCTTAAAAATCCACCTGTCTAGCTATCCTTCAGAAAATATTCTAAAAATCGACATTCAAAGCTGTCCTGCAGAAAATCTTCTTAAAATCCTCGATTGTAGGTACACTAGTCCTTTAGAGAATATTCTTAAAATTCCTCGATTGTAGGACCTTTAGTATTGTTTAAAATACAAAATTTAAGATCCAATGAATCATCTGAACATAGTCTCAAAATCCACTTTTATGAGATCACTAGTCATTCAAGCGATATTCTCACCAATTACTCGTTAGTAGTCAATTAGTCCTTTTAAAAATATTCTTAGAAACACATATTTGTAGGTCCACTAGTCCTTTAAAAAACATTCTTAAAAATCCACGGTTGCAACAGTAATAGTTCTTCGCATATTAGTCGTAAGAATCCACATTTATGGCTGTGGTAGTCTTTCAGAAACAGTCCAGTATTTCAGAAAAGTACAGTCCTAGTAGTTCTCCACTAAATGTCTTTCAAAATCCACGTTTGAAAATCCAGTAGTACTTTAGAAAATATTCTAAGAAATCCACGTTTATGGGGCCAATAATCCGTCTGACAATAGTCTTCAAAATGTAATTTTATGGAACCACTAGACTTTCAAGAGATATTCTCAAAAATTCTCAAATATAGTCCACCAGACCGTTAAAAAATATTTCTAAAAATCTATGTTCTCTAGGTCTACCAGTCCATCAAATTTTAGAATAAGTTTAGATTTGTTCGAATTGGTCACCTTTGGCACGAATTATGGCCTTCAAACGGCCAATGAAACCGTCACACGCTGCCCGAATGTTGCTCTGCGGTATTTCCCGGCCCATTCCCGGCGAAGCGCTTGCTTGAGGTGATTGACACTTTGGTATTTTTCAGTGCCAACCATGCTTTCCAAAATACTCCAGACACAATATTCCAACGGATTTGTGTCCGGAGATTTTGGTGGCCATTGTGCGCTGAAAATGAAGCGAGGAACCTAATGTTGTAACCATTCTTGGGTGGCGCGTGCTGAGTGCGATGGTGCTGCGTCCGGTTGGAATGTCCAAGTTCTGCGTTGGGTTACACGGGACACAAAAGATTTATTCACATTTAAATGCTGGAGTGCTCTAACCATAGCCACTTGTGGTTTCCAGCCAAATATAAAGAAATCACACTATCACGCTTGAATTCCATCACGAATAACGTTTTTTCTGAAAAATCTGACCAAAATGCTTTTGTACGCTTGTAAAGAATATAATGAGCTGTCACTGTAATAATTTTAACAGCTGTCGGACGAGTGGCTTAGAAATGACAGCAGTCTGAAGTTGGTTGCAGTTTTTTAATCTTTCATGAGAGTTATAGTTATTCAAAATATTATTCTCCGCTATGGAGTGCTCCGATATATACCATATTTACACCTGACCATGTGTGGTTGGAAATATTGGGATGTGCCGGGTTAGAATGTAATTGGATGGGCATATCGGGTTTTATAAGTTCTTTGGTAATTCAAAAATTTGACCCGTTATGAGGAGTTACTTGAAAAAGTGGTCCGTTCTATCCGATTTTATCTTGCGTAGATAGAAAAATTGAGTGTTGTAAAAATTGAAGACAAAAATCGGATAATTTCGTATTTTATAAGAATTATAATTCAAAACTCTGACCGTTTGCGGGTAAGGCTCTTAATGCGGTTTGTCGATGTGATCCATTTTCCACCTGACCTAATAGTGATAAAATATTGAAAGCTTGAATCGTCGCCGGCTAATTCGCGTAAACCATCGACTTTAAAGATTTACAAAAAAAAAGTCTGAAAGTGGTAAATCTCACGATCTGAACAGCCAATTCTGATCTCAAAAATGCGAAAAACACGACCTGGAAATAACTGATACAGCAATTGAATGACATGTGGCGCCGTCTGCCCACCACATTCATTTCATCAATTCTATGCAGGAACAGGTAAAAAATCAGCGAGCTTCTGCCCAGCCGAACTTTTAATACCCTTCACCAGTTGGAGGGAACTTTAGAAATTTCCGTCGAAAAATACTGCTTAAATGAAATCGTTGTATGGGGGCTGGACGATCATGTGGACCTGCATATGTAATTTTTCGTCATAGGCTGTAGTACCGATTCCGAACTTTAAATACGAAATTTAAAACGATTCCGGTAAAATCATCAATATACCGAATACCGTGGGGCATCGTTATATGGGAGCTATACGAAGATGTGGGTCTGCATATGTCATTGGCGCTACAATTAACATCTTCAAATATGAAATTTAAGACAATTCCGATAAATGATTTCTCTAACATCGTCAAACGGAATGACAATGTTAGTATGCCCTTCATATAATTGTGGAGAGTAAAAAACTGGTTATCATTACACAATGCCGATTTCCGATTTCACGATTATGTTCAAGTTGGGACACCTTTCCACCATTATGTTCTAGTTGGGTATAACTTTTTTACGAGGTTCCAAGTTCAGATGGAATCTGGTCGAAAATCAAATCGGATAGGATTCTCCCTTTGAGAGTTATCGTCACTCAGAAAGGCAGGGAGACGGACACCTTCAGAGCTGTTTCAAACGGACTTGGTTCAAAAGGATCTATGACTAAAAACTGTAGGAGACCTAAAACAGTTTTTTCTATGAGGTACGTTTTGGCGTTTTAAATTATATGGCTGAGGGTAAAATGAAGTTTAATATTATTTTCATGCATCAGGTCCATGAAGGAAAGGAAACATTTAGTTTTTTTGTCAGTATTGATAAAAATATTGGTATAGTTGATAAAGGTTTTTTTTTGTCTGTGACATCATTTTTATACCCTACAACACTATTTGTTGGGGGTATTATAAGTTTGATTGGGCCAGAATTTATGTAACACCTCGAAATATTGGTTTCCCATATAGGAAAGTATATATGGATCTTCCTAGCTCGCCGAGCTGAGTTGATCTAGCTATGTATGTCCGTCCGTCCGTCTGTCCGTCTGTCCATGTTAATTTGTAATCACTCTACAGGTCGCAATTATGGTCCGATCTTCACGAAATTTAAAATGGAGGTGGGGTTAGAGTCAGAATAGAAGCCTATTTCTTTTGGAAATGATCGCCAAATGTTTAGGGGTTGAAATGGACCAAATACTAAAAAAATCTCTGATTTTGCAGTAGCTATACAGGTCGCATTTATAGACCAATCGCGGAATTTCATATGTAGCTAGAGTTTAGGGCGGGGAAGAAGCCTACCAATTAGGGTGGTCATCGAATAATATTTAGCGGGGAAAATAGACCATATCTTTTGTGTTGAAAAAATTCAAAATTTTTCATTAAACCGCGAATATTTTAAATTCCGGCGAAATCACAAAGCCATGACAAGGTTTCTTCTGACCTTTACATTGATGTTAACATCCAACAAATCGGATATATAGCATAATAAGTGCGATATATATGTATATCAAAGAAGATATGCTTGAAAGATCTATTTTATGTCGAGAACGGCTGAACTAATTTCGACAGCTCTCATTAATTCAGAATGGCCTCTTGGCAGGAAAGAAACAACGTCTAAAAAATCGCATAAAAATATCTCTCTAAAGATGAAAATATTGATTTTGTAACCTTTTCTCATATTTTTTTCAATTTTGTCACATTTTTGGCATATTTTCATTTTGAATTAAACATTTGGTAATATTTCTACAGCTAACAAAACTAAGTAGTTAGGATATCAGGATATCATATACAGATCGCATTTATGGCCCGATCCTTACGCATGGGGATAAGATGAGGGTCAGAATAGAAGCCAACTCTTTTTGGAGATGATCGCCATATATTTAGGGGTTGGAATGGACCAAAAAACTGCAAAATTGTCAGCAGGTCGTAATTATCGCCCGATCCTCACGCACATTTGAATGGGGGTTACCGGACATTGCATAAGCCAAGCAGGTTTGGATGGCCATCCAAAAATATTCATTGTGTGAAATAGTTTGATAACTTTTGTAGACAAAATACGAAAATGTCCATTCCAGTGACTCTTTGGAGAATTCACAAATACAGGAAAGACGCACTTCTGACTATTTCGTTAACGCTGATTTCGTTGTTAGGTCTTTGGGAAATATTGGTTCCAGATCTAGGAAGACCATTTACGTGCAACATCTACCAACAAATTGGAAATGAGCAAATTAGTTTAAGTTGCTATTATTCGAAAATTAGAGAACGAAAAATGATGATTTTCTTATTATTTGTCACAATATCTTGTGGAATTCTTTCGAGTATCTAGCCTATATAAACTGTATGGTTTATTATAGTATTGTAGGGTATTCAACGGTCGGCCCCGCTCGACTGTAGCTTATGCTTACTTGTTTTAAAATGATGAAGTTCAACATTAACCCTAAAATGTTTAATATTTAGTATTTGTAACTTACTTGCATTTAGGTAAGATTTAGATTTTAGATTTTTCGATCAAAATTATCCTCGTATTTTTATCAGTAATATTGAAGTAGACGCTAAAAAAGCCAGTAGAATATTAATACGAAAATTTCAAAAAATACGGATGTGGTGTTTCCACCCTATGTTTTGGGGAACCTAGAGATTTGGAATGATATTTAAGTACTCCAATTATGCATTCCAACATCTTGACGGATACATTCTTTCTAGTCAAAAATGTTTCAAAACTGCAGAATCTTTGTCAAAAAATAGATCTATGTAGGGTATCACATGTATGACCCATCCGACTTTTGACCTTTCCACTCCGGTTGAATTTACTACGTTTGTACCGTACCATTTTAATATATCCATAGCAGCGGCGCTTGTATGTAATGTACAAATTTTAACACGTTTTATCTTGTTGACTTACTGCGCCAGCCATAATATTCACAAATCAAGTGTCCTTGTCGTACCGGTGGTGCTGTTGTATTTGTAAACGTTGCACTTCCCCCCCCCCCATTTGCAGGCAGTGAACGATGCTACAACGCCAAAGTGTTACATATGTTTTCGCAGATTGTTTACAAATACATATCTGCACATGCACACATACTCACTCACGCACATGGGACCAAAAGTAAACCGAACAATTGTACAAAGATACTTTGTATCCAAATATGATTGCACGTTTATATGGCAACCAATGGCAGTAAAGTGTGTTAGCCGGAGTAAATGTAATGGTGGCTGACCGTAGGTGGACACGATAAAAAATTTATAGTTGTATGGAATTTATATCTCTAAAGGGTTGTACGGGGAAAATGTTCTGTGTGATGTTGCAGTGAAAGTTTTAATTTAAATACATATTTTTATTGTCACGGTAGCTAAGTTAGTTGGTTTTAAAAATTGAGTTTTTCTGCAGAATGTCCTGGTGATGCTACTGCTGACCTAGTAATTACCTTGGTGTGTGTGTGTGTGTGTGATTTTTATACCCTACACCATAGTATGGAGGATATATTAAGTTTGTCATTCCGTTTGTAACACCTCGAAATATACATCTTAGACTCCGCAAACTATATATATTGTTGATCAGCATAAAATTCTATGTCGATTTGGCAATGTCCATCCGTCTGTCCGTCTATTCGTCTGTCCGTCTGTGGAAATCATTCTAGCTTCCGAACGAAATGAAGTAGGTTGATAAAATCTAATTCAAATGTGTATTATATCTGCAGGATTTTTGGTATTGAAAATGGGCCATGTAGGTCCACGTCTTCGCATAGCCCCCATATAACTGTACCTACCGATATTCGGTATTTTGATGATTTTAGCGAAATTACTTACCAAACTTGTTTCAAAATTGTTATTAAAAGTTCATAACAGATACTACATCTTAAGACAAAAAAAGAAAGAGCTATGTAGGTCCACGTCTTCGTATAGCCCCCATATAACTGTACCTCCCGATATTCGATATTTTAATGATTTTAGCGACATTATTTATCGGAATTGTATCAAATTTAGTATTTAAAGTTCGTAACAGATACTACAGCCTAAGATAGAAAATAGGTCCACGTCTTCGTATAGGCACCATATAACTGTACCTCCCAATATTCGGTATTTTGATGATTTTAGCGACATTATTTACCGGAATTGTTTCTAATTTGGTATTTTAAGTTCGTAATGGATGCTACATCCTAAGACAGAAAATGAGCTATGTACGTCCACGTCTTCGTATAGCCCCCATATAAAGGTACCTCCCGATATTCGGTATTTTGATGATTTTAGCGACATTCTTTACCGGAATTATTTCAAACTTGGTATTTGAAGTTCGTAACAGATACTACATCTTAAGACAGAAAATGAGCTATGTAGGTCCACGTCTTCGTATAGCCCCCGTATAACTGTACCTCCCGATATTCGGTATTGTGATGATTTTAGCGACATTATTTATCGGAATTGTTTCAAATTTCGCATTTAAAGTTGGTAATGGATACTACAGCCTATGCCAGAAAATTGTCTGTGCAGGTCCATATTTTATAACTCCCATGGTACCTCCCTATATTCGGTATTTTGATGATTTTAGCTACATTATAAACAGATTCTTTTTCAAGTTCGCATTTGAATATTGTTATAGCTTGTGGCAAAAGTTGTCTATGTCCACGTCGTCCTATAGGCCCTAATATACGTCTACATTCGGTATTTTTAAGATTTTGACAGAATTTTGAATGGATTTTTTTTTTTTTTTTTTTTTTTTGAAATTTGCTATATTTGTACCAAATGGTAGAAGGTAATCAAAGTACGGACCGGACAAATTTACAGCTTTTTTACTTGTTAAAAAATAGTTCAAAAAGTAGTTCAAAAATTTATTCTCAGAGGTGGTTTGGAACTTAAAACGAAAATCCATTTTTCCTTAATGAAAATTCCCCGAAATTCCGACATATTACCATTGCCACTTTCAAGCTTTTATTTATCTTCCACTTATTCCCATATTCAAGTTCTACACATGGTTATGCATATGTCATTTATATACGCAGTTATGCTTATGCCATTTACAAATTTGCAGTGAGGGGGAGGGGCATTCTTTGTCATTTACGATTGACTGAAATTGTTATCGGAAAAGTCAGTCGCTGCTTAACGGCTTTCACTGGAAAATGTCATTTCATTTTGCTATTTCCAATGTTGCCTTTCGTTGCCCACCGAAATAACTGCAGCAGAATATTTGGATAGTTACGTGCTTTGACTTCAATATTTTTGCGCTGTTGTTTTGAATTTTCGGTTCGAAATATTTGGTTGCTGTTGTTTGACAAATCGTTGGAGTTAGTGGCTTCTGTGTTGCAGCAATATGCATAACTCATGTTGCGGTTATTTTGTCTTGTACGTTAGTTTTTTTTTTGCTGTTTTTTTTTTTTTCGTTTTCCATTGGTTTTATGGCCATTGAACAATAAAAATTCCAAATTGTTCAATTTGGTAGCAAAATGCATTCGAGTACGAGTCGTGACATTTGAGTCTAAAGAAAATCTAATAGTTCGAAGGCAACATAGTGCTATAAAATGTGTAGTGGTTGTGGATAGAATTGATTGCAGATGGGGAGACCGATTAACAGTTGCCAGGGTCAAAAATGGGGAAATTAAAAATTATTATATGACAATATGAAAAATACAACGATGGTAAATAATTACATTTTTATTTAATTTCACATCAAAGCTATTTTTGTAAATACCAAAAATTGTAAATAATATAACATGATGCATATTTATTAAATTTATCAGAAAAATACATGCCATTTGAGACGTATATCAGCTTTGTATGGATAATTTTTTGAATAATGGTGCTGTTTACTATATTAGATTATCATTCCATTATAGATTATTATTCCATATCTAGCTCAACGAAACAACCACACTGTACGATAAAATTGTTTCTTTCAGTAATTAAAAGAACAATTTAAAAAGTATCTATCGATTTAGCCGACAGATGAATATCGTCAACCATTTTTTTTTGTTAAAATTTATTTTGACTTATTTTAGGATTATTCAAATTCTTGACCCTCTATGGAGTATGTTCCGAAAGAATGGGCCAAAATTATCTATTTCGTGTCGGACCTAAATAAATTTAATATAAATATTGTGACGTGCCAGGTTGAATTATATTGGCTACTTCCTGCATTTTATATGAGATAAGTGATAATTTTTAGAAAATGTTAATATTATATAGTCGAACGAAGTATTCCAATTTCATGCTTCATCTAATTATACCTTACAACACTATGCGTTGGGGGTATTATAAGTTTGATTGGGCCAAAAATTATGTAACAACTCGAAATTATGGCTTCACACATAGGAAAGTATATATGGATCTTCCTATCTCGCCGAGCTGAGTCGATCTAGCTATGTATGTCAGTCCGTCAGTCTGTCCATGTTAATTTGTAATCACTCTACTTGTCGCAATTGTGGCCCGATCTTCACGAAATTTATAATGAAAGTGGGGATAGGGCCAGGATAGAACCCTTTTGCTTTTGGTGATGATCGCATAATATTTAGGGGTTGAAGTGGACCAAAAACTGAAAAATTTCCTGATTTTGTAGCTTTTTTACATGTCGCAATTATAGAGCAATCGACGCGAAAGTTAGGATGGGGCTAGATTTTAGGGCTGGACAGAGGTATTCCAATTTTGATGGTCATCGGGTAATATGTAGTGGGTGAAAAAGGTCATGAGATTTGTATTAAATTGAAGTCAAATTTTCCATTAAATCGCGAATATTTTTAATTCCGGCGAAATCACAAATAGACGAACAGGTCAATTCTGACATAGATGCTGATAGTAAATATATTGGATATATATAGCGAAATATGTACAATACATATATACAAAGGAAGGGGATGTTTGCTAAAATGCTTATATCTCTAGAATGGCTGGACCGATTTTGACAACTTTTGTCAATTCAGAATGCCCTCTTGACATAAAAGTATAAAATCTAAAAAAATCCCATTAAAAGATGCCAGTAATAATGACCACAACTTTGTGTGAAAAAATAAGAACATTACTTGCAGGCGATATCCGAAATACACAAATGGCGATCTTTTGGCTTTTTATGCTGATTTCGTTGACGAATATAGCCAAATATCGTAGACAAGCAAGCCATATAGATGAGTCTAAATTTGGAGATACAGAGGGATCTCTTGCTTTTTTAGATGATCGTAAAATATTTAGGGGTTCGCATTAACCAAAAACAGAAAAAAATTCCTGATCACACAATTGAAGCCAATCGACACTCCTGAGAAGAGAGTTAAGGACAGCGAAAAGTTTTAGCGTTTTGGATGACCATTGGATTATCTTTAGCTGTAAAATGAACCACAGTAAATAACAGCACGACGGAGTGCGTAAATATTGGGCAAATGTCCATGGTCAAAATGCTAAGGGTAATATCTGGGCAGAGCTCCGTGACATATTTTCAAAAGCAAAATCTTCTAAAAGGATTTGGACATAAGGGCGTCGGCCCCGCACGGCTATAGCCTTTGCTCACTGGTTTTAATTTGACTTACAATTTTTAATCGCAAATTTCTACATTTTTAGACCCCGCAACACTACGTGTTGAGGGTATTATGTATGGGAGCTGTAGTTATATCTGAACCGATTTTCACAAAAATTTGAAGCACTTGCTTTTAGGCTGAATTCCGCCGGAAGTGCACAATTTACAGTTCATTGTGGTTGATATAAATCATTTGGTGCACAACAAACTGAAATCAGATAAAAATATATATGGGAGCCATATCCAAATCTGAACCGATCTTAATAATATTTGCTGTACCTGATATCTGGTACTAAATTTACTTCTTGTGGAGTGCATATTACGCATATGAGGTATTTCTGGGCAGAGGTATTTCTGGACTGTATCTGATATCTGGTACCAAATATCATTCTTGTGGAGTGCATATTACTCCTGTGAGGGAATTTAACACCAAATCGGATAAAACACATGTATGGGAGCAATAGACATATCTAAACCAATTTTCATCAATATTTGAAGTACCTTTTTGTGGACTGAGTTCCGTCCGTGGAGGACCAAAATTTCATCCATTTGAGCTGATATTAGCAATTTTGTGCACATCAAATCATATGTCGGATAAGGATATATATGGAAGCTATATTCAATTCTAATCCAGTCTCCATATCTGAGCTGTGTTTGATATCTGGTACCAAATACCAATCTTGTGCCTATTACGAATGTTAGGGACTTAAATTACAAATCGAGCTATAGCTATATCTGATATAGGTCATTTGGTGTACAATTAACCCGAAATCGGTTGAAGATATGTATGTGAGCTATACCTAAATTTTAACCAATTCTCGCCAATTTCAATAGGGTTCGTCCTTGGCACAAACAAATATTGTTTGGAAATTTTCATCTCAATTGGGTACTAAATGCGATCTGCATTTTGTTCACAAACTTACATGAACAGACGGACGGACTGACATCATAAATCGAGTCAGAAAGTAACTATGGGTCCATATCGCTTCTTTCCCCATGTTACATACAAATGCACAAAGACATAATACCATTACCACTGTGCAGGGTATAAAAAAAATATTATTGGTCTTTGAAAAATGTTTTAGAAACACGATTCTAAAAGCTTTTATTTAAATAATCGCAATTTATCCTCAAAGAAATCTTTTAAAAATGCTCTATAATTCCTTAAAAATATTCTTTTAAAATCTACTATTAGTCGTTGACACTATTATTATATTTTAAAAATTCGTAATCATCAGTACAAATGATATGGGCTGTCATTTTTACTGGATTCTAAGTACCTGACGTTTTGCATAACCCAGCCATTTTTACGTCAATATCAAATTCGAGTGAGCTCAAATTCATGTGAGCTCACTCACATGTAAAATCTTCCCTCTGGGAAGAAACACAAGCCGAAATCGCGACACGTTTCTTCTAATAAGTCCTCCACTAATAGCCAAAATCTCGAAAATTCCAAAATGCCATATATACCTATCAAATTTATGTCAGGTTCAAAATTGAAAATATATTTTATAAACATAGATCTTATTCCCAAATGAACTATATCTGTTCCTCTTTTTCCTAAATGGTAAAATTTCCGCTTGATACTTTGAAAATTGGGTTGTAATTTATTTTCCGGATTCTATAAAGCCCCCAGATGTAGAGGTTAAGAATTCACTGCTTGTACCGTTGTTCAAATACGGTTAAAAATCCACACTCATTTATTTTTAATTTCGTAATTTTATTCACATTCCTTTAGGTAGTATTGACAATGTATCATCTCCTTTTTGAGCATAATTTTTCCCACTGTTCAGCATTTTCCTACTGTTTTTTGGTTCCTCCCTTAAATGCCTTCTTTTTCTCCATTTTATAAATATCTTTAACAATCCTCACACACACACACACAAAATATTCACACAATACATTATGTCCTTTTTACACAATGTGATCAGAGTTGCATTAAAATGTAATGTTTTCAAAACAACTTTGAAAAAGAAGCGGAACATAACTACGGTGTTAAAAATAAATGTAAAGAACAACTTTCTGACCACGCTACATAATGTAGCAGCTAAGTTAAATTTTATTGCATGACATTTAAAATGTGAAAAAAAAACAGAAAACCAGAGGAAACCAAACACATTCGAACTCAAAGGCAATGTCGAATTTTATATATCCTACTCAAAGGGTAATGGTTGTACAACGTTTCGAACACAAATAGAATTCGCAATGTAGCTACTGATTACATCCTTTCAATGTTTTGGAGGAAAATTAGGAGAGAAGAACAAATGGCAATAACGAAGACACCCACACACATGTATGTATGTATGTGGGTTTTCTTTTTGTGTATGTGTATTTAACTGAAAAAGAGATGGTGCCCAGTTGGAAAATTACTGAAAGGAAATAATTTTTAATAAAGAATTTTTCCTTTGACCTTAAAATAAGTAAAGAAATTGGATAGCAAAGATATGGCAAAGAAGGTGAGTAGGATTTAAGAACTTATATGACAGAAAAACCCATGAATAAGAATAATCAAGAGGGTGAGATGAAAAAATTGCTACCAAATTCAGACTGCTGTCATTTTTAAGCCACTCCGCCAGTCCGACAGCTCTTAAAAATATTCCAGTGACAGCTCATTATATTGCTTACAAGGGTACAAAAGAATTTTGGTGAGAATTTTCCAGAAAAAAAGTTATTCGTGATGGAATTCAAGAATGGTAGAGTGATTTCTTTATATTTGGCTGGAAAACCAGAAGTGACTATCCTTGAGCACTCCAGCATTTAAATGTGAATAAATCTTTTGTGTCTAGTAACATCGCTCGTTACCGTGACACTGGTAGTGTAGCCCGACGTCATGGAAGTGAACGGAAGAACAGCAACATCCTCATAAATGGTTCGAAAAGTAAAGAAGCGACTTGATGGAAAACCGCGCCGCAGTGGCCCAAAAATGGCTCGAGACCCGAACATATCGCAATATTCCATTCGGCAAATATTGAAAGATAAGCTTGGGGTAAAGCCATTGAAATTCCAAAAAGTGCAAGAACTTTCACCGCTACGGAAAGAAAAAAACTCAAAAGAGCTAAAGAGTTGCTTCGCTTGGCCGAAAGTGGTGAACTGCCGAATTTGGGTTTCTCCGATGAGAAAACATTCATTGTCCAGCAGATTGTTAATAAATAAAATGATCGTGTCCACTTGCCAAAGAGGTCAGCTGAAAATGTGCACCTTCAGTTGGCCACCTGAACTCAAGCGCCGGCCAAGGTGATGGTGTTGGGTTGCCATAACAGCTGATGGTCGCTCTCCGCTCGTAATAATCGTCAGTTGCACCGGAATAAATACCGAATATTGTAGCGAAAATATTCTGGATTGTGTATTACAGGCTTGGGCAAGCAAACATTTAGGCCGCAGATCTTGGACATTCCAACAGGACTCAGCACGCTCCACCCAAGAAAGGTTACAAAATAAGGTTCATCGCTTCATTTCCAGCACACAATGGCCTCAAAATCTCCGGCTACCAATCCTTTGGACTATTGTGTCTGGAGTATTTTGGAACGCAAGGTTGGCACTAAAAAATAACAAAGTGTCGATCACCTCAAACAAACGCTTTGCCGGGAATGGGCCAAAATACCGCAGAGCAACATTCGGGCGGCGTGTGACGTTTCATTGGCCGTTTGAAGGCCATAATTCGTGTCAAAAATGACAAATTCAAACAAATCTAAACTTATTCTAAAATAGAACAGTGTTGGCCTGTTTGTTCGGGATACCATAGTATTTTGTTGTTCCAAAATAGTCAGGCTTAATCCCTTTATTGTTGTTTTTTATAAAAAACAACGTGGAGAACGATAGTAATGTTTACCAGGCGGTAAGGCAGGGAATACCTAGGTTTCCGAGAGAGCCATCAATCCTCATCTGTTCTTGTACGCGGAAGAAATGTCTGCACCGATTTTCTTTTGTTACTACACTGTTTTATTCATTTCAAATAATTCTTAAGTACTACTTATGATATTTTTTCTTAACCTAGTCTAGTATAAAGTGTAAGCGAGAGAGAGAGATATACATCTACAATGCCTGTGCACCATGAGTCATAAATTCTAAGGGGAGGTCATAAAAGATGCATAGCTATCTCAGTTGTGGCAAACATGCTACATTTGCTTATCAGTCTGAGTAAAGATTACATCCCGTAATCTAACTCAAAAATACCACATGCAGCAAATAGAATTATTTTACAGACATCGCACTATGCTTCCTTATCACACTGTATTGCTTTATTCAAAATAGATTTTCTTCTCTTCATTACCTAACTACAATAATCTTATAAAAAATGTTCACTTATCTGTGAACAGTTCTATTGTTTTTTGTCTGGGATATTCTCTCCAGAAGTTATTTTTATAATAACTTCTATGGCAAAGATCTCGTCACTTGGGTAAAAAATGTTTTTTGTCATAGAAGTTATTTTTAAAACAACTTCTGGGGAGAATATCCCAGACAAAAAACAAGAAAACTGATGAGAATTGGTGGCTCTTTCCGAAACCTAGATATTCCTGCCTTACCCTCTGGTAAACATTTCCATCGTTCTCCACTAATAAACAAACGTTGTTTTTTATAAAAACCAACAATAAAGGGATTAAGCCTGACCATTTGGCAAAAAACTTATTCTAAAATTTGATGCTATTTCCAACATTTTTGCTTTTATCCAAAAAAAAAATATATTAAAAAAAAATAATAAAAATTATGGCGTTTGACTTTGTTGCAGTTTTTTTATCACACCCTGATATCCATATTTAAATAGTTTCTTAAAAAATAACAATTTCTGAGCTATTTACACTTTACCGAGAAAGAGTCTTTCAATGAAGAATCCACACTCCTGACAATTTCCACTTCTTCTTTTTCATGAATACTCCAATTTTTACCACTGAGCCTCACCTGGTCCTTACATTTTCGTTAGTGAAAGCAGCAAAGCAGCAGCTTGAACACAACATACCCACACATTCTCATACACTCACACACCGTTACATCCTTGCCTCACTTCCATGATAGTCTTCCTGTTTGCTGCTTTTGCTTTTTTTTGTTGCTCCATTTCGTAATCGTAATTTTTGACCAATTTAGAGTTTCGAGTCAGTGGTATAGATTTCATACAGGAAAGTTTTATGTTTCCGTTTTATGAGTTTTACAATTGTGTAGTGCAGTGCAGACCTCAAAGGAACAACGGTATATTAAGGTTTATACTACTAATTTGGCAACAATTCAACTGTAAAAATAACACGAGCAGCAGGCAACAACAATAAGGACAACTACGACGACGACGAAAACAGAAAAAGTCCATTGCTGCTAAAAAAATTTTAGATTTTTTTATTACACAATTTAATAGAAAAGTACTTGAAATTCTTTCGTTTTTGAGAACATATTTTATTGTAATAAAAATTAAGCTGTTGTTGAAAAGTTTTAATGATTGAAAATAGGCATGAAAATTCACAACACTTTGGAAACAACAATAATATCAATTTGGAGGCGAAGAAAATGTTGGCTCTTAGATGTTCAAGTTTAAAGTAGATTCACCGATTTTGTGGCGATTAGACTAGAGTTTTGAAGAAAGCTAAGACAAATCATAATATATAAAATTGTTATCGTATTTTTTACTGTCATATAAACAATTTAAAACATTTAAGTTTTCAAAATACTTCTCGAAATTGTCCATGGTAGAAGAATGCGGGTTTCAACTTTTAAGTTAAACCCAACCTGTGTCGTAAGGTGAAAAAATGTCACAAAATATACACTTCAATATTATAATTCAAATTAAAAAAATCTCATGCGACAAAAAATTTGAAATAATAAAAAAAATGTCAAACAGTTTTGTAGGGTATAAAAACATAGTCGACCAAAATGGATTTGGAACTAAGAGATCTCCCAAATATATTACATAATTAGTTTTGTGGAATATTCTCAAGGTCGGCCCCGCATGTTTATATATATATATATTTTTTTTTTTTTTTTTGAATCATGGAATACCTCTTTTCTATTTTGGCATGTTGTGAGCCAAGGTACCAAGTGTGACAGACCGCTACGAGCTATCTTCAAACTTACAATTGCAAAGTTTGGAACAAATCTTATGCTCCCTTTGAGAGCCTGACAGGCACCCAAATGGACAAAAGATAACAAGACACTTTGCGAATACTACCGTACTCTCTAAGAGTACACTTTTACTTTCTAAGAATACACTTTGCGAATACGACCATACTTTCTAAGAATACACTTTGCGAATACGGCCATACTTTCTAAAAAATCACTTTGCGAATACGACCATATTTTCTAACAAGACACTTTGTGAATACGACCAAACTTTCTAATAAGACACTTTGCGAATACGACCATACTCTCTAACAAGACACTTTGCGAATACGACCATATTTTCTAAGGAGACATTTTGCGAATACGACCATATTTTCTAAGGAGACATTTTGCGAATATGACCATACTTTCTAACAAGACAAGGCTTTCTAACATGGACAGACGGAAAGACGTATAGACGGACATACATAGCTAAATCGACTCAGCTCGGCGAGATAGAAGGTCTATATGTACTTTCCTATGTGGGAAACCACTATTTCGAGGTGTTACACTTTGTGCACACGACCATACTTTGTAACAAGACACTTTGCGAATACGACCATACTTTCTAACAAGACACTTTGCAAATACGACCATACTTTCTAACAAGACACTATGTGAATACGACCACACTTTCTAACAATTGTAAATACGACCTTACTTTCTAACAAGATACTTTGTGAATACGACTATACTTTCTAAGAAGACACTTTGTGCATACGACCATACTTTCTAACAAGACACTTTGCGAATACGACCATACTTTCGAAGAAGACACTTTGCTTAACGTGGATTTTTCAAATAATTGTTATCAAGGACTAAATGATGAATAAACATAAATACCATACTTTCTAACAAGACACTATGCAAATACGACCATAATTTCTAACAAGACACTTTGCGAATACGACCATACTTTCTATGAAGACACTTTGCGAATACGACCATACTTTCTAACAAGACACTTTGCGAATACGACCATACTTTCTAGCAAGACACTTTGTGAGTACGACCATACTTTCAAGCAAAGACACTTTGCGAATACGACCATACTTTCTAACAAGACACTTTGCGAATACGACCATACTTTCTAGCAAGACACTTTGTGAGTACGACCATACTTTCTAATAAGACACTTTGCGAATACGACCATTCTTTCTAACAAGGCACTTTGTGAATACGACCATACTTTCTAACAAGACACTTTGCGAATACAACCATACTTTCTAGCAAGACACTTTGTGAATACGACCATACATTCTAAGAAGATACTTTGCGAATACGACCATACGTTCTAACAAGACACTTTGCGAATACGACCATACTTTCTAGCAAGACACTTTGTGAATACGACCATACATTCTAAGAAGATACTTTGCTTAACGTGGATTTTTCAAATAATTGTTATCAAGGACAAAATGATGAATAAACATAAATACCATACTTTCTAACAAGACACTTTGTGAATACGACCATACTTTGTAAGAATTCACTTTGCGAATACGACTACACTTTCTAACAAGACACTTTGCGAATACGACCATACTTTCTAACAAGACACTTTGCGAATACGACCTTATTTTCTTACAAGACACTTTGCGAATACAACTATACTTTCTAAGAATGCACTTTGCGAATACGACCATATATGTATATATGAATGATGTATAAACATAAATTTGTAAAGATATTATTTCTTTGCGGAACAACTGGCAAATTTGCTGTGATTTTTAAAGGATTTTTGTAAAGAATCAACTGACCAATAAAGGTGGATTTTGTAATGAATTTTGGTCAAAGATCAACTAACAAGTAAGCCTTGATTTTTTATGGATTTTTTTAAGGACCAACTGACAAATAAGCCTAGATTTTGGACTTTGCGGATACGACCAAACTTTCTAACAAGACACTTTGTGAATACGACCATATTTTCTAACAAGACACTTTGTGAATACGACCATACTTTCTAACAAGACACTTTGTGAATACGACTATACTTTCTAATAAGACACTTTGTGAATACGACCGTACCTTCTTACAAGACACT
Source organism: Musca domestica (assembly GCF_030504385.1). Classification (NCBI taxonomy): domain Eukaryota; kingdom Metazoa; phylum Arthropoda; class Insecta; order Diptera; family Muscidae; genus Musca; species Musca domestica. The sequence goes on from NW_026712362.1 coordinate 4,591,349, forward strand.
TTGCGAATACGACCATACTTTCTAACAAGACACTTTGCGAATACGACCATACTTTCCAACAAGACACTTTGTGAATACGACCATACTTTCTAAACAGGCACTTTGCGAATACGACCATACCTTCTAACAAGACACTTTGCGAATACTACCATACTTTTTTAAGAAGACACTTTGCAAATACGACCATACTTTCTAATAAGACACTTTGCGAATACGACAATTCATTCTAAAAAGATACTTTATAATAAGACACTTTGCAACTACGACCATTTATGTATATATAAATGATGTATAAACATAAATTTGAAAATACGTTTTTTTCGATTTTTAAAGAAATTTTGGTCAAGGATCAACTAACCAATAAACGTGGATTTTGCAATGAAATTTGGTCAAGGATCAACTAACCACTAAGCCTGGATTTTTAGGGACCCTTTTGAAGGACCAACTGGCCAATAAAGAATTGTTATCAAGAACCACAGAGCAACATTCATGGATTTTGTAAGAATTTTTGTCAAAGACAAACTGACTTACGTGGTTTTTCAAATTAATTTTTGTCAAGGGCAATGTGATCAATAAACTTGGACTTGTTAAATAATTTGCGTCAAGGACCAACTAACCAATAAGCCTGGACTCTTAAGGAAATTGTTCAAGGCCGAACTGACCAATTTTGTCAAGGAAAACTGACTAATAATCTTAGATTTTTAAGGAATTTCCTTGAATACCAAATTTAGTACTTTTCGTAATTTTTGGTACGTTTTTCAAATGCCACTTTCATATGTGAACTCAACCTCACAAGGAGTAACCCTAATACCAAATTTCTGATTTACATGGGTATATCTTCCTCATAGTACTTTTTCCATTTAGTATGTTTTCGAACTTAATTTTCTTATATTTCCCAAAAATCACCTTCAAATCTTAATCCTATACACTCTATTTATACAGCTCTATTTGTTCACCAGATCCAAATTGTACCAAATTTTGTAAAATTTAATACATTTCATAGACTTAGTACACATTTTAAGAACCACCTCATTTTATCGATCCTAAATCCTTAACGTTATTCTTATAAGAAATGTCCACATGTTAGCTATATCCGTTCACATAATACTAATGGGTACTAAATATAGTGTTTTAGAACTTTTAACAAACTTTCAGTTTGTATTTCAAAAAAAGAAAACCCAAGAAAAGTAAATAATACCACCCCATCAGCAACTTTCGTTTCAAATTTCAGAATTCTACATCTATCCGTTTGACTAATAAAATGGATTCAATTTTTAGTGCCTTTTAGTAGCTAAAGTAGTGAGCCAAAAAGCTCACTTACGGAAAAACTAGTAGCCTACAAATATCCTACGGTTTCGTATCAAGATACTGTAATTTTGAATAAATATATTTTCACAAAAGGCATATACTCTATAAATTCATTTTGATAAGAACATACTAATATAAAACAAATAAAAAAGCTGTAAGTTCGGCCGGACCGAACTTTGAATACCCTCCACCATTTGGTACAAATTTAACTATTTTCAAAAAAAAAAAATAAATAAATAAATAAATAAAAAATAATAATAAAATCCGTTAAAAATTCTGTTAAATCTTAAAAATACGGTATGTAGCCACATATTAGGGTCCATACAACGACTTGGACCTCCATAGGCAAATCTTGTCACAAGCTATTACGTTATTCAAATGCGAAGCTTGAAAAAAATCTGTTTATAATGTAGCTAAAATCATCAAAATATTGAATATAGGGATGTACCATGGGGGTTATAAAACGTGGACCTGCTCAGACAATTTTCTGTCATAGGCTGTTGTATTCATTACCAACATCAAATACCAAATTTGAAGCAATTTCGGTAAATAATGTCGCTAAAATCATCAGAATACCGCATATCGTGGGGTACCGTTATATGGGGGCTATACGAAGACGTGGACCTACAAGGCCCATTTTCTGTCTTAAGCCGTAGCATCTATTAAGTACCATAAATGTTAATTTTGAAACAATTCCGGTAAAAAATGTCGCTAAAATCATTATAATACCCAAAATCGGGAGGTACCGTTATATGGGGGCTATACGAAGACGTGGACTTACATGGCCCATTTTCAATACCAAAAGTCCTGCAGACATAGTACACATTTGAGTAAAATTTTATCAACCTACTTCATTTCGTTCCGGACAGACGGATAGACGGACGTACATTGATAAATCGACATAGAATTTTATGCTGATCAAGAATATATATATGTATATTTCGAGGTGTTACAAACGGAATGACAAACTTAATATACCCTCCATTAAGTTAAGTATAAATATAGAATTGCACCACCAAAATATACTGAAATACTCAGAATAATCAAATAATAGCACAAATAATTTTGAAATGAAAAAAAAAACATAATATATTTAAAACGCCGACACACTCTAATATACTACATCCCTGCATACCCCCAGCATTATGTTAAATGCTTTTCTACAGATGAGCAAGGGCAAATTTAATGCTTTGGATAGTTTTTTTGTCAGCAGAACCCAAAAAAAAAAACTCTACACAAAACTTTCGGACTCTCCATTTTATTCACAAAACATGCGTGGTGAGAAAAACACCCAAACAAAAGAAGAGAGCCAAAAGTTAGTGGAATTGAAACAAAAATCAGCTGATGAATAAAACTACTCATGACATTTGTTTCATTTACTCCGAAAATAAGTCCCCACACGGTAAGTGTTTTCCATGGTTTGAGCAAAATTTCATTTTTCAGTCAGTCAACATGAAAACGTGGCAGGAGAAACAAGCCCTTCTGGCCGCATTTAATGTGCTATGTATGCATGACATTTGCTTTATGTTCTCTGTGAAAAGTCCTTTGGGTGCTAACGTGGGATTTAACACACAACACGTCCGTTTTAAGAAAGGATTCAAATTTGCAATTCAAATGTATTCCAAGATTGTGCGAAGAGCGTTGGTAATAGAACAGCTTGTTAAAATATTTTCATGACAATAAAGACGTGTTAAGTGTTTTGGGGTTTATTTGTTGTGGCGGCTAAAATTCTAGCGGGTATAGGATATGCTTATGCCACAATCATTCATAGACGTCATGGTCGAGTTCATTGGATTTCCAAAACGTGGTTTGTTTGAGTTGGTATGGAAGCGCACTGTAAGTCTCAACTGTTCTCGAAAATTATAATGGCAGGAATTGCAGGACTTTTTAGGAAATATGTGGAAAAATTTACCAATATCAAAAAATTTTCAAAAGCCTAATTTTTTATAGAGAGAGTAACGACGATGAATAAGTGCAACAATTTGTGTGCCTGAAACATTTAAATTCCAAAGATTAATGGGGACTGCCATATAATGCTACATAAGGACCTATATAGGAATTATTAAAATTCATTTGGGAAATAAAATCCTTAAAAAAGAGCAATAAGGAAGGCTATATGGAAAACACCTTCTCCAATAGAAATTTCTAGCACCGTGAATTCTAGAAGTTAAAAATTTGCTGATTCTCTTGAAATTTCACTTACACCTTCAAAACATTGGTTTCAAGAGTCTAGCCTTATATTGGTCAATTATATTCATTAATTTTTGGGATAAGATGTTCTATAAGATAAGATTTGAAAATATTAAATTATTATAAGCTCTGCAAAAGTTTGCTAGTGTTATATATTCCATAAGAACCCAGGATACATTATTACAACTGTTTCCTATCAAAACCAGGAGGTATGGTATTATGAGCCTAAACGGAAAAGTCGACCTTTCCTAAAAATATCTTGAGTTTAAATACAGTTTTTCGATTCTACAATTCAGACTCAAAAGTAGAGATTGGGATTATTGCTCTCTTAGTCCTATATTCTTTAAAAAAATCCACGATTTTAGCCCTATTTTTTAAAAATCCAAGATTACAGCTCAGTTGGTCCTTGAAAAATATATATTTTTGAAAATCCACGATTTTAGCCCTTTTATTTTCTTGAATAAATATTTTTTAAAATCCGAGATTACAGCGCTGTTGATCCTTGAAAAAATACTTTTTAAATCTCCACGATTATTAGTCTCTTGGTCCTTGAAAAAATATATTTTTAAAAATCCGCGACTATTGGTTTGCTGGTCCTCGAAGAAATATTCTTTCCACTCTTATTGCTCAACTGGTCCTTAAAAAAATACTTTTTAAAAATCCACGACAACTGTTCTCTTGGTCCTTGAAAAAATTAATTTTTTAAAAATCCACGAAAATTGGTCTCATGGCCCTTGAAAAAATATATTTTAAAATCCCTCGAAAAACCCTCGAAAAAATATTCTTTAAAAATCAACGTTTATTGGTCTTTTGGTCCTTGAAAAATATTCTTTAAAAATCAACGTCTTTGGTCTTTTGGTCCTTGAAAAAAGTATTCTTTAAAAATCCACGTTTATTGGTCTTTTGGTCCTTAAAAAAATATTATGTAAAATTCCAGGCTTATTGGTCTGTTGGTCCATGAAAAATATTCTTTAAAATTCCACTCTTATTGCCCAACTGGTACTTTAAAAAATAATTTCTTAAAAATCCACGACAATTGGCCTCTTGGTCCTTGAAAAAATATATTTTTAAAAATCCACGACTATTGGTCTGTTGGACCTTGAAAAAATATTCTTTAAAAATTCAGGTTTATTGGTTTTTTGGTCCTTGAAAAAATATTCTTTAAAAATCCACGCTTATTGGTCTGTTTGTCCTTGATAAAATATTCTTTAAAAAATCCAGGTTTATTGGTTTTTTGGTCCTTGAAAAAATATTCTTTAAAAATCCAGGTTTATTGGTTTTTTGGTCCTTGAAAAAATATTCTTTAAAAATCCACGTCTTTTGGTCCTTGATAAAATATTCTTTAAAAATCCACGCTTATTGGTCTTTTGGTTCTTGATAAAATATTCTTTAAAAATCCACGCTTATTGGTCTTTTGGTTCTTGAAAAAATATTCTTTAAAAATCCACGCTTATTAGTCTTTTGGTCCTTGAAAAATATACTTTAAAAGTTCACGCTTATTGGACTGTTGGTCCATGAAAAAATATTCCTAAAAAATCTACGTTTATTGGTCTTTTGGTCCTTGAAAAATATTCCTTAAAAATCCACGATTGGTTGTCCTTGAAATATATTCTTTTAAAATCCACGATTGGTGGTCCTTGAAAAAATATTCCTCAAGAATCCACGATTGGTGGTTCTTGAAAAATATTCTTTAAAAATCCACGATTGATTGTCCTTTGATCCTTGAAATATATTCTTTAAAAATCCAGGATTAGTGGTCCTTTGGTCCTTGAAAAATAATTTTTAAAAATCCACGACTATTGGTATTTTGGTCCCTACAAAATATTGTTTAAAAATCCAGGATTTTTGGTATCTTGGTCCTTAGAAAAATTCAAAGACTCTTGCTCTGTTGGTCCTTGAAAAATGTTTCTTTAAAAAACCACGATGCAGGGTCAATGAATATATAGGTAACTTCTAGAGCATCTATGTAGACAATCTGGTGGTTTGTAAGTCGATAGCGACAAAGTGACGATCTGGAGGCCAGGGAGTCCATTCAAACAGTATAAGGGCCAGGAAGTCCATATAGACAAGAGTGTACATATATACTACATTGTAACCATTGAGTCCATGTAGATAGTCAGAAAGCCTGGGAGTTCATTAAACGAGCTGGAGGCTAGAGAGTCGATATAGACGAGATAGATATAGCCGAGCTGGAGGCAAAAGAGTCAATATTGGCAAGCTGGAGGCAAGGCAGCCGATATATACGAGCTGGAGGCAAGGCAGCCGATATATACGGGCTGGATGTCAGGGATTTGATATGGGCGAGCCGTTGCCCAGATGGTCGATATAGATGAGCTGAAGTACAGGGAGTAAATATAGACGAGCTGGAGGTCTGAGAGTCGATATAGGAAAACTGGAGGCCAGGGAGTCGATATTGGCGAGCTGGAGGCAAGGCAGTCGATATATACGAGCTGGAGGCCAGAGAGTCGATATTGGCGACCTGGAGGACAGGGAGTCAATATAGACGAGCTTGAGGCATGAGAATCGATATAGGCGAACTTGAGGCCAGGGAGACGATATATACGAGCTGGATCCCAGGTAGTCGAGCAGCAGCCCAGGTAGTCCATATATTCGAGCTGGAGTCCAGGTTGTCAATATTGGTGAGCTGTAGGCGAGAGAGTCGATACAGACGAGCTGGAGGCATGAGAATCGATATAGGCGAACTTGAGGCCAGGGAGACGATATATACGAGCTGGATCCCAGGTAGTCGAGCAGCAGCCCAGGTAGTCTATATAGCCAAGCTGGAGTCCAGGCTGTCGATAATGGTGAGCTGTAGGCGAGAGAGTCGATACAGACGAGCTGGAGGCCTGAGAATCGATATAGGCGAACTTGAGGCCAGGGAGACGATATATACGAGCTGGATCCCAGGTAGTCGAGCAGCATCCCAGGTAGTCTATATAGCCAAGCTGGAATCTATATAGCCAAGCCGATTGCCCCTGAAAAATATTTAAAAAAAAAAATTGATGATAAGAAGTCCTTGCGCAATAAATAATTCAACTGCCACCGACCTTTCCCATACAAAAGTTTTGTTAAAAACCAAGGTCTCTAATTGCAGAAATCTCCCTCATAGCCTTATATCCCTCTTTTTATAATTCATCGAATTCCTTAAGCTGTGTACATCAACTGCACATTTGCCTTGTTAGCAAAGCCAGGGCCAACCTTTGTTCCCATGGCCCCTTTCAATTTAATCTAATACCACAACAACAAAGGCAGCCTGACCTTTGTCGACTAACTCCCTTTTTGCATCCCGTGCATGACAATGCCATGTTGTTTACCAACATTACTGCTTAGAGAAATAACTTGATGGGGATTTTGTTGCAAAACAAATTACCCTCAAACGTACACACGTACAATTGATGTTGTTGTTGTATTTTTCTGTTGTTGATGATATTGTCAAATGCCATTGTTGACACACTTTCTTAGACTACATCTTCTAATATGACACACTGCAATCATGCACCGAAGAATTTCTCAAAGTACAAAATGATGCAGTCTCGTATTTTTCCTCAAGACCTCAGAGCTAAAGGTCGCCCGTTCAGTGTTGGCATTGATCCCAAAGGTAACGAGGGCATATTTATATTGTGATACAAAAGACTGCAGTTTATTTTCTGTTTTTTTTTTGTCGTTTTTTGTTGTTGTTGTATGTATATTTTCATATAAGATGCTGTGGAGTATTAAGAATTGTTGGATATTATTTATGTCTTTAGGAATGTAAATTGTGTAAAATGTTGGTATGTGTGGAGTTTACATGGAGAGTTGCACGTTTTAAACTATATAAAACTGCGAGGTTCCATTTTTCTTATATAGAAAATAAATCCTCAAATCTTCAATATTTATCTCCGCGATATGCGCGTTCTGGAAACTAGGAAGTCTATATAGTAGAATGTCCATAGAGATGAATGCTTGAATTTCCATATAGAGACTCTGGTAGTCAGGGAGTCCATAATGACGAGCTGGAGGCCAGGGAGCCTTTATACCCGAGCTGGTTGCCAGGGAGTCATTATAGACGAGCTGGAGGCCAGGGAGTCGTTATAGACGAGCTGGAGGCCAGGGAGTCTTTATAGACGAGCTGGAGGCCAGGGAGTCTTTATAGACGAGCTGGAGGCCAGGGAGTCTTATAGACGAGCGGAGGCTAGGGAGTCCTTATAGACGAGCTGGAGGCTGGGAATCTTTATAGACGAGCTGGAGGCCTGGGAGCCCTTATAGACGAGCTGGAAGCCAGGGAGTCCTTATAGACGAGCTGGAAGCCAGGGAGTCCTTATAGACGAGCTGGAAGCCAGGGAGTCCTTATAGACGAGCTGGAGGCCAGGGAGCCTTTATACCCGAGCTGGTTGCCAGGGAGTCATTATAGACGAGCTGGAGGCCAGGGAGTCATTATAGACGAGCTGGAGGCCAGGGAGTCTTTATAGACGAGCTGGAGGCCAGGGAGTCTTTATAGACGAGCTGGAGGCCAGGGAGTCCTTATAGACGAGCTGGAGGCCTGGGAATCTTTATAGACAAGCTGGAGGCCTGGGAGCCCTTATAGACGAGCTGGATGCCTGGGAATCTTTATAGACGAGCTGGAGGCCTGGGAATCTTTATAGACTAGCTGGAGGCCAGTGAGCCTTTATAGACGAGCTGGAGGCCAGGAAGTCCTTATAGACGAGCTGGAGGCCAGGGAGCCTTTATAGACTAGCTGGAGGCCAGCGAGCCTTTATAGACTAGCTGGAGGCCAGCGAGCCTTTATAGACGAGCTGGTGGCCAGGGAGTCTTTATAGACGAGCTGGTGGCCAGGGAGTCTTTATAGACGAGCTGGAGGCCAGGGAGTCCTTATAGACGAGCTGGAAGCCAGGGAGTCCTTATAGACGAGCTGGAAGCCAGGGAGTCCTTATAGACGAGCTGGAGGCCAGGGAGTCCTTATAGACCAGCTGAGTCCATATATATTTAAGCTGGATACCAGGAAGTACATATAGACGATCAGGAGCCCAGGGTGTCCTTATAGATGAACTGGAGGCCAGGGAGTCCAGGGAGACAAACTGGAGGCCAGGGATTCGATATAGACAAGCATGAGGCCAGGGCGTCCTTATATAGCCATAGATATAGACGGGCTTGAACCTTGGAAGTTATTATAGACCAGCCAGGAAGTTTATATAGACGAGCTGGGTGCCAGTGAGTCCGTTTAGATAGGCTGGATTCCAGTGAGTCCGTAGAGCCAGGCAGTCCTTATAGGCGAGCTGAAGGCCAGGGGAGTCCTTATAGGCGAGCTTGAAGCCTGGGAATCCTTAAAGGCCAGTTGGAAGCCCGGGAATCCCAAACTCTATTCAAAATTTTGTACGGATGGGACCATAAATACAACAACCCCTTTCGGCCAAATTCCAAACAACAATTTGGAAATATGTTTACAATTTTAATTAGTTTTCTGTCAATGCAAAGCATTTTATTTTATCAAAAGAAAAAGAAACAAACAATAAAAATCGGCTATATTATATCTAATCTCCAACCATTTTCACATACGAGTATACCACACTTAAATACATTCACATTTGTAGCACATTCATTTTATGACTAGCAGTCTGCCAGTCTACACACATACATACACATATATGAGCATATAGAGTGTATACAGTATCTATAAATATTCTGTCGGTGTCACTAACTGCAATATGTTCTGTTTACATACTCGTACAGTGATGATGATGATGATTCATCCGTAAGTCGTTCCCAAATGACTTTTAATGTTATTGCCTGGTTTTTATCATTTTATAATGTCTAGACGGATATTTCTGTTTTGTGTTTCTATTTTTTTTTTATTTACAGTATCATCGTTAAGAATTTCAATTATTTGTAAACAAGAACATTTAATTTCAGTAAGATTATCAAGTGGCCTTTTAAAGTTGGAACACCCTGTATTTGGATGAAATGGGAAAAAGAAAAGAAAGGATTATATTCAATTGTCCTGAATGACGTCAGAATATTTATATCTATTACTAAATGAAATTTTATGTTTAGCCTGACTGGAGTACGTTTCTTTTCATGCAAGTGTTTGCAACAATGCAACAAGATATGAATGCCCCTAAGGAAATTTACGCAAATCGTAAGCGCAAAAATGGGAAGAGGGGTAACCAAGTGAGGACATGCTTCACAAAGAGACAGCGTGAACTTGTTATACCCTACAACACTATGTGTTGGGGGTATTATAAGTTTGATTGGGCCAAAAATTATGTAACACCACGAAATATTGATTTCCCACATAGGAAAGTATATATGGATCTTCCTAGCTGGCCGAGCTGAGTCGATCTAGCTATGTATGTCGTCCGTCCGTCTGTCCGTCTGTCCATGTTAATTTGTAATCACTCTACAGGTCGCAATTATGGCCCGATCTTCACGAAATTTAGAATGGAGGTGGGGCTAGGGTCAGAATAGAACCCTATTTCTTTTGGAGATGATCGCATAATATTTAAGGGTCGAAATGACCAAAAACTGAAAAAATGTCGGATTTTGCAGTAGCTATACAGGTCGCAATTATAGACCAATCGACGCGGAACTTCGCATGTAGCTGGAGTTTAGGGCGGGGAAGAAGCCTACTAATTTGGGTAGTCATCGGATAATATTTAGCGGGTAAAATAGACCATATCTTTTGTGTTAAAAAAATGCAAAAATTTTCATTAAACCGCGAATATTTCAAATTCCGGCGAACTCACAAAGCCATGACAAGGTTACTTCTGACCTTTATATTGATGTTAACATTCAACAAAACGGATATATCGCAAAATATGTGCGATATATATGTCTATCAAAGAAGATATGCTTGAAAGATCTCTCATATGTCAAGAACGGCTGAACTGATTTCGACAGTTCTCATTAATTCAGAATGGCCTCTTGGCAGGAAAGAAAAAACGTCTAAGAAAATCGCATAAAAATATCTCTCTAAAGATGAAAATATTGATTTTCTAACATTTTCTCATATTTTTTCAATTTTGTCATATATTTGGCATATTTTCATTTTGAATTAAACATTTGGTAATATTTCTACAGCTAACAAAACTAAGTAGTTAGGATATCAGGATATCATATACAGATCGCATTTATGGCCCGATCCTTATGAAATTTTGCATGGAGATAAGATGAGGGTCAGAATAGAAGCCTACTCTTTTTGGAGATGATCGCCATATATTTAGGGGTTGAAATGGACCAAAAAACTGCAAAATTGTCGGCAGGTCGTAATTATCCGATCCTCACGAACATTTGAATGGGGGTTACCGGGCATTGCAAAAGCCAAGCAGTTTTGGACGGCCATCCAAAAATATTCAATGTGTGAAATAGTTGCCAACTTTTGTAGACAAAATACGAAAATGACCATTCCAGTGACTTTTTGGAGAATTCACAAATGTAGGAAAGACGCACTTCTGACTATTTCGTTGAAGAATATTGTCAAATGTCTGTATCTCATATAGATGCGTTTCAGTCAAAAACCAATAATAAATGTTAATCTTTTGCCACTTCTGAGAGATTATAGAAAGACCATTTACGTGCAAATTCTACCAATAAATTGGAAATGAGCAAATTAGTTTAAGTTGCTATTATTTGAAACCTGATGGTTTTCTTTTATTATTTGTCACAATATCTTGTGGAATTCCTTCGAGTTTCTCGCCTATATAAACTGTATCGTTTATTATAGTGTTGTAGGGTATTCAACGGTCGGCCCCGCTCGACTGTAGCCTTTGCTTACTTGTTTCATATTTAAGTCAGACATATATACTTAAAAACTTCGTAACTAATATATTTGGTTCGAGAGGTCATATACAATATAAATTTGTCAAATCAAGTGGAAAATTATTAAGATATAGTTTTCATAAGTCAGTCTTTAAAAATTTTTTATTATATTATAACAAGTTAAAATACAGTAAGTTCGGTCGGGTCGAACTTTGAATACCCTCCACCATTAGGAACGAATTTGGAAATAAAATCCTTAAAAAAATTCTGTTAAAATGTTTATACCCTACACCACAAGGTGGTCAGGGTATTATGTTTTTGTGCATTTGTTTGTAACAGGCAAAAGGAAACGAGATAGACCCATGATGATCTGCATAGATTCATGTTCTGAGTCGATTTATGCATGTCCGTTCGCATTTATTGCCCGATCTAAATGAAATTTTGCACAAACCATTTGTCTGGTCCAAGGACAAACCCTATTGAAATTGGATACAATCGGTAGAAATTTATATATAGCTCCCATATATATCTTCGTCCGATTTGCCTTTTATTGTGCACCAAACGTGTAATATCAGCCCGAATAGTATGGAATTTTGCACATACAACCAAAATAGGCCTGAAAATAAGTATGCCAAATTTAATCGAAATCGGTTCAGATATAGCTATAGCTCCAATATATATTGTTCATCCGATTTGTTTTTTTTAGTCCTCGGCAGCCGTAATATGCATTCGGTGACAACAGTATTTAGGGAAATATATCAAATACAGCTCAGAAATACCTTTGCTATTTATTTTCAAATTTGGATATAGCTCCCATATATAACTTCGTCCGATTTAACTTTTATTGTGCACCAAACGTCTAATATTTGTCCAAATGAGATGGAATCTTGCACGTACGACCGAATTGACTCTAGAAAGTAGTATGCCAAATTTGGTGTAGATCGGTTCAGATATAGCTATAGCTCCCATATATACTGTTCATTCGATTTGTTGCATTTGTTACCCACAGCTGTAATATGCACTGCGTAACAACGATATTCAGGGAAATATATCAAATACAGCTCAGAAATAACTTTGCAAAATTTTATCGAGATCGGTTCAGATTTGGATATAGCTCCCATATATATCTTTATCTGATTTCAAATTAATTTTGCACCAAATGGGCAATACAAGTCCGAATTTAAAAGATACAAAGGCTTCGGCATATTTAGTCCTTTGAAGTTTAAATTGTAATTTAAATCATAGGGTGTTTGATTGAATTCTCCCATAAAAACTTTTAATTGTTATGCGGAACTCTACTAAATTAGCAAAGTGGTGTAGGGTATCATAAAGTCGGCCCCGCCCGGCTTTAAGGCTTTCTTCACTGGTTATAATTTGTATTTTTTAATGGAATATTTTTAAAAAAATTGCAAAATTCTTCCGATGTTTTAGACTCAGAATCCCTAGCAAGCTTAATTTTTCTACTTCGATTCCATCATCCTGGACAAAACCGACCAGTAGCTTCTAACTGCCTTTTGGGTTTCTTTCTTAACATTTTAGTTTAATTTGTTTTGGTGCAGAATTATTTTCATGGCACCTATCGACCGAAATATCGCTTTGGAATGGTTCATATCATACACTGGCCTATTTGGTCCGTTATATGTATTTCCTTTTACTATTAAAAATATTATATTTTATTTCTTGGAAATATTAAAACCCAACAGGTACTATAGGACATTTCAATATGTCTGTCTGTATATTTCCTGGTTACTTTGTCAATTTGTTTTCAAAATCTATTTTCCTATTGTATGTACCTCTATATCTCTGCTTTAAATAAAAAAGTAAACAATATTTTGAGTAAAAGAAAAAAAAAAACAACAATTTATTTCTTGCTATTTTTGTACCAAAGTTTGCCACAAGCTTGAAAAAAGTACTAACAAACAACTGGTAAATCTAAAAAGCATTGCATTTACCACAAATCACAAAAATATTTGAAAAAAAAAAAAAAGAATCCAACTATTAAAGTTCTTCAATAAAGAGACAAACTCATTGAGTTATGGTTTCTGTAAAACTTGATTCATATTAAGTTTACTGCAGGATATAGTTGTGTTGTTTTGAGTTCTTAACTTGGAAAAAAGCTTGTATACAAGATATGTGTACATTGAGTCGAGTTTTTATTAAATCCTGTAAAAAACTTAAAATCCATATGCAAATCTGTTTCATATGCCTTTTTATTACTTATAATGCCTCAGTTTGTTCAAGAGAGAGAGAGAGAGAGAGAGAGAGAGAGAGAGAGAGAGGAAAAACAACAAACCCATTCAATGACAAAATAATTGTTCTTGTTTCCCCAGAACTACTTTCCACTGAGAATATCTTAGCTCATTACAAACCAGCTGAGGGCAGTATTAATTAACGCTCTGTGTTTTTTTTTTTTTGTGATTCTCTTCTCATAATTGGATATTTTATATTCAGGCCAAAAACTAAATATACATTCTGAGATATATTTGTTTAGGCCCAAAGCATGTTATCTTATCTTATCTCTTTGTAATTGTGTAGGTAGATTGTGTAAGTCATAGACGTTTTCTCCGTCAATACATACAAACGAAATACGAACATACAAAGTACTATTTCATAGATCTCAATCGTCTTCGGGCTATGTACAATGAATTATGTGAAAGTAAAACAAGAAAAAAAAGTTCACTGCGGCAGACACAATTACGCTTCACAATTACATTGAATTTCGCAGTAGTGCAAATAGACATAAGCATAATTGTACTGGCATAACATTCCAAGTGGTGTCAAAATAACATCTTTGGGCCATATTACAACATCTGTGGTTATGAAATATACAATTGGACCAAAAATGAGAGGTTTCTTGAAGAGGAGAGGAAAAAAACTTGCAATCATATTTTGGGGAAAGTATTATCTTTATATTTAAACAAGTTAAAAAGCAGTAAGTTCAGCCGGGCCGAACTTTGAATACCCTCCACCATTTAGAACGAATTTGGAAATTTTCAAAAAATAAAGTCCTTAAAAAATTCTGTTAAAATTTTAAAAATACCGAATATAGCCGTTATATTGGGGTCTTTACGACGTGGACATACATAGACCTTGTTTGTCATAAGCCATTACCATATTCAAATTCGAAACTTGAAATAAACGGTGAATAATGTAGCTAAAATCATCAAAATATATTATATAGGGAGGTACCGTTATATCGGAGCTGTGCGAAGACCTGGACCAGCATAGATAATTTTCTGTCACAGGCTATAGCATCCATTACGAACGTCAAATAAGACATCTCAAAAAATTTCGGTGGGTATTGTACCTACCGAATATAGGGAGGTACTGATATATGGGGCCTATACGAAGACCTGTACCTGCATAGACAATTTTCTGTCACAGACTGTAGTTTCCATTACGAATCTCAAATACTAAATTTGAAACAATTCCAGTAAATTATGTCGCTAAAATCAGCAAAATATCGAATATCGGGAGTTACTTATATATGGGGGCTATATGAAAACGTGGACCTACATGGCCCATTTATGAACTTAACCTGAGCTGGAAAATAAGCACGTGTGCAAAATTTTAGCCTTCTATCTCAATTCGTTCGAAAGATAGCGTGATTACAACAAACAGACAGGCGGACAGAAATTACTCAAA
>NW_026712362.1:4793904-4872045 GCF_030504385.1 Musca domestica
AAACTTTGATTTTCATAAAAACATTTTATCTTCATCATTAAAGTGACACCCTGTACTCCATATTGTATTGAATATTCCAGCGAAGCTTAGCTAAGCAATTCCGTTACGGTCTTTTTTTTTTTTTTTTTGTTATCCCTCACTGGCTTGGAATGTTGTTGCTGAATGTGTGCAACGCATATAAAAATGATTCTTCTTTTATTTGTTTTTAATACTTTTTTATTGGATTTCATTTCCCGTAAAGTCTTGGATTTTTTTAATAATATGATTTACGTGCAAATATGTCATTTTTATTCTCTATATTATTTGCAATATTCTCGCAGCATCTTCGTTAGATTTCCGTCAGCTAAACGGAAATTCGTCAGCATGTATGGCAAGGTCGTTATAAGTATAAAGTATATTTTTTTATTTTTATTACGTATGTATATGTATGAGGAGTGCTTCATATTGAAATGTGTGTATTGTACACACATAAATGCACTTCAGAAAGGACGTGTGTATAAAATCTATATTTGTGATTATATTTTTTTAACGATCTGTTAAAGAAATGTCCTGATATTAATAAAATACTTCGATACTACGTAATATATATAGAGTTCCGACTTTTTTATGCAGGAAAATATAACTAATTTGTTCAAGTAGTTTGCGACATCAATGAAATTATGCATAAAAGCAACTGGGTAATCAGGTTTTGTGCATACATTTACAATGAGATGAAAAAAATATCTGTTTATAGTGGCCTACAATGAAAAAAATATCTTCTAAGGAAAGAGCATTAATTATGATTGAAACCCACGTAGACTTATTTATATCTATGACTTACTACGAATCTATACAGATCATGTTCTCTTTGAATATACAAAAATTCGCTTAAACCCACAAGTCATGCTATACATTCTTATTATCTCAAAAAAAATTAAAACTCAATTCCTTCGGGTTTTAAGGATATTTAAAAATCTTTTTTTCCTTAGGTATACCACAACGGCAACATACATCTTGTCTAAGGGATATGTAAAAATCCACGGCACTTTACGGATATTCAAAGATACACGTCCTTGTTGGTTAAAGGATATTTGGCTGCGTAAGGAACATTTTAAATACCCGCGCCTAAAATATATCTACAGGAATTCTAAAGGTCCAATTGTTGCCTAAAAGATATCGAAAATTCCACTGTATCGTAGGAATATCTAACAAGTAAATAGCAGTAAGTTCGGTCGAACCGCTCTTTGAATACCCTCCACCATTTGTTACAAATTTGGCAATTTTCAAAACATTCTGTTAAAATCTTTAACATGCCGAATGTAGCGTACGGCTAGGGTCTATACGATGACGTGGACCTGCATAGGCAACTTTTGTCACAAACTATTACAATATTGAAATGCGAAACATGAAAAAAATCTGTTTATAATATAGCTAAAATCATCCAAATACCGAATATAGGGTGGTACCATGGGGTTTATAAAACGTGGACCTGCACAGACAATTTTCTGGCAAATGCTGTAGTATCCATTTTGAGCTTCATATACAAAATGTGAAATAATTCCCGAATATCGGTGGGGGCTATACGAAGACGTGGGCCCACAAAGACAATTTTCTGTCATAGGCTGTAGTATTCATTACGAACTTCAAATACTAAATTTGAAATAGATGCGGTAAATAATGTATCTAAAATCATCAAAATACCGAATATCGGGAGGTACCGTTATATGGGGCCTATTCGAAGACATGAACCTGCACAAACAATATTCTGTCATAGGCTGTAGTATTCATTACGAAATTCAAATACTAAATTTTAAATAGTTCCGGTAAATAATGGCTCTAAAATCATTAAAATACCCAATGTCGGGAGGTACCGTTATATGGGGGCTGTACGAAGACTAGGTCCACGTATAGCCCCCATTTTCAATACCAAAAGTCCTGCAGACATAATGCACATTTGAGTAAAATTTTATCGGAAGCTAGAGTGATTTCCACAGATGGACGGACATTGCTAAATCGACATCGAATTTTATGCTGATCCAGAATATATATACTTTGTGGGGTCTAAAATGTATATTTCGAGGTGTTACAAACGCAATGACCAACTTAATATACCCTCCATACTACGGTGGAGGGTATAAAAATCCACTGAGTTTTAAGGATATCTTAAGGTTCACGTCATTGTTGTCTAAATCAAGAATTCCACTTTATCCAAGGGATATCTAAAGATCCAGGACCTTGTAATCTAAAGTATATCTACATACCCAAGTCCTGGTCGTCTTAAATAAATTTAGAAATGCTCTTCTTTGCTCTCTAAATAATAAATAAAGTTCCACATCCGTGTTATATTAAAGACGTCCACCGCTCTTTAAGATATATAAAGATACACGTACTTGTTGCTTCGAGGATGTCTTGTAATCTACAGCGTCTTAAGGATATCTAAAGGTCCACGTCCTTTTCGACCAGACTATGCTTAATGTTTCACATACATGTATTTTAAAAGAGATCCACGGCGTCTTAGGGATATTTAAATATTATCTTCCTGCTAAATCTATATCCATGTTTTCTAAAGACCCACGTCGGAGTTGAGTAACGGATATCTTAAGATACTTTCATATATACTTATATACAATTACTCTATTCAGATCAATGGCATCATAAGCCTTATATTTTGTTCAGCTTTTTCCATTCCTCTTCCCTCTCACTTATCCTTGTTACAACCTAATAAATATTTTAAAAATGTTAGTCATTGTTTCGATCTAGAAACTATAACAATTCGTAAAGATGCAGCCTTTCATATATTTTAAAAACTCTCGTTCATACAGGGTGAGATAAAAAAAACTGCAACAAAGTCAAACGCCAGAACTTATACACTTTTTTTAATATTATTGAATGAAAGCAAAAAATGCCGGAAATAGCATCAAATTTTAGAATAAATTTAGATTTGTTCGAATTGGTCACCTTTGGCATGAATTATGGCCTTCAAACGGCCAATGAAGCCGTCAAACGCTTCCCGAATGTTGCTCTGAGGTATTTTGGCCCATTCCCGGTGAAGCGCTTGCTTGAGGTGATCGACACTTTGGTATTTTTTAGTGCCAACCTTGCTTTCCAAAATACTCCAGACACAATAGTCCAACGGATTGGTATCTGGAGATACCAATTCGGCATTTATTCTGATGCCACGGTCGATTTCGACTGAGCGAAGAGAGACCATCTGCTGTTATGGCGGTCACCCCATCACCATGGCAGGCGCTTGAGTTTTGGTGGCCAACCGACCAACCGATGCAGATTTTCAGGTGACCATTTTGGCAAGTAAAGTAAATCAATTTGTTTGATTACAAATTGCTGGGCAACAAATATTTTCTCATCGGAGAAAACCAAATTCGGCACCACTTTCGGCCAAGCGAAGCAACTCTTTATTGAAAGCAATCTGAAGTTGGTTGCAGTTTTTTCATCTCACCCTGTATAGACATCTTGAAATTATTATCATCCATTCTTTGTAGCTAATTGGAAGTTATACAAAGTAATACCCACAAAGCCCGCTAGAAATTGTAAAAATCCACGCCCTTAAAACTGTCTAAAAATTACAAAAATTTAAATCTTCTTTAACGCCTTCAGGAAATTTGTAAATTCACGTCCTGTAGTCCCCTAGAAATTATAAAATTTCGCATTCGTATATATATTTAAAAAAAATCCATGTGTTTATAGCTCTTAAGAAATTATAATTAATTTTTCCTTCAAGAAATTTCAAAATACACCTATTTATACCCCTTAAGAAATCATAAAAATATATATTTGTATAGTCATCAAGAAATTTTTAGGATTCATGTCTTCATACCATTTTAGAAATTATAAAAATTTTGGTGCTTATAGGCCTCTATCCCTAGCAAAAAGTTTATAACATTCTGAAAATTTAAAAAAACCAAACTTATTAACTTAAAACTCTAGATCCCTCCAGCAATTGTGAAAATTCTCGCCCTAGAGACTCTTTAAAAATTATTGAAAACACCATCATTCAGCCATCTAGTGTAACAAATTCCAATTAATTGGTGTTTTCTATTATTTTATACCATTTTTTGCTTTCAATAAGTTTGTTAAAATATTTGTTACGACATTGTTTATCAAACAGAGCCTTTTTTATGGCTTGTCATGTAAAATTTTAATTGATTTGATTTTACCATTACATGATGTGTATTGTTCGATTTTAGTTTTTACAAAACACTGAAGTGTATTTAATTAAATTAGAATGCTTTGTGATCTCTAAAATTCAACAAAGGATTAAGAGTTTGTTGTTAATAGTCATTGAGCAGCAACCCGATTAAAAGTTGGAAATTTTTAATTCGTTTGCAAAAAATACAAATCAACCACAACAGTTGTAATAAAAAATTGTTAGAATACAAATTAATTGTCTATACCAATATAATTAAATTATTTACAGTAAATGTATTAAAAAGGTAATAAAAACAGAAGTCGTTTATAATTCTAATGAATATAAAAACTAAAAAACTGATTGATGTTTGGATTTAATATCGCAAAATAATAAACTGCAATTAACTGATAAAAATGCTCATATGAGGGGTAATGTAAAAAATCTGAATAGTTAAGCAAGTTTTGTAGCTGTTATAAGGTCCCAACTGAATTTTGGTTACAGGATATTTGATGTTACCATAAAGCTGCAAAATATATTAGTTATCATAGTTAGAAATAGCCTTTCAAAAATTCACGACTATGCATAGCCCATGAAAAATGAAATTAAACAAGTAAGCAAATGCTATAGTAGTGCGGGGCCGACTATGTTATACCCTACAACACTACAATATGTTAGAAGTTCCTTTATGTCCAAATCCATATTGGAAGATTTCGTTTTTGAAATTAGGATTGTGACTAGGGACATTTGCCCAATATTTATGCACTCCGTCGGGCTGTTAATTGTTCTAGTTCATTTTACAGCTTAATATAATCCAAATGTCATCCAAAATGCTAGAATTCTTCCCTGTCCTTAATTCTCTTCACAGGCGTGTCGATTGGCTTCAATTGTGTGATCGGAAAAACATTTCTGTTTTTGGTTAATTTAAACCCCTAAATATTTTGCAATCACCTCCAAAAGCAAGAAGCCCCTCTGTATCTCCAATTTTAGACTCATCTATATGATTTGCTTGTCTACGATATTTGGCTATATTCGTCAACGAAATCAGCATAAAAAACAGAATTTCGCCTTTTGAGTATTTCGGATATCGTCTGTAAGTAATGCTGATATTTTTCACAACAAATTTGTGGTCCGTTGTACCCGCTGTCCTAAACTCTAACTTTATGCGAGATTTCGTGTCCTTTGGATTCTATTTGTGGCCTTTATAACGGCTGCAAAATCAGGGAAATTCTTAGTTTTTGGTCCATTTCAACCCCTAATATATTGCGGACATCTTTGAAAACAATACGCCTAGCCCTTCTGAGCCCGACCCTACCCTTGTGAAAATTTTCGTGAGAATCAGACGATATTTGCCATTCCTTTTATAATATCCCCAACCTGTGTTGTAAGGTGAAAAAATATTAGAAAATATTATAAGTCAAATTGAAAAAATCGCATGCGATAAAAAATACGAAAAAATAGAAAAAAGTCGCAAAATACTACAAAGTCTATATTATTGGCATATTTTTCTGCGATTTTTTTAGATTTTATAATTTTATGTCAAGGGGGTATTCTGAATTGACAAAATTTGTCAATTGGCTGTCGGTCGTGCCGTTCTTGAGATATAAGCATTCTAACTAACATCCCCTTCCTTTGTATATACACACTGTATATATTTCGCTATATATATCCGATATATTTACTATCGGCATCTACCTAACGGTCAGAATTGACCGGTTCGTTTATTTGTGATTTCTCCGGGATTAAAAACATTTGCGGTTTAATGGAAAATTTGACTTTTATTTAACACAAATATTATGGTCTATTTCACCCAATAAATATTACCCGATGATCATCAAAATTGGAAGACTTCTAGCCACTCCTAAGCTCTAGCTCCATGCTAACTTCTGCTTCGATTGGTCCATAATTGCGACCTGTAGAGCATCTGCAAAATCAGGAAATTTTTCAGTTTTTGGTCCATTTCAACCCCTAAATATCGTGCGATCATCTCCAAAAACAATAGGGTTCTATTTTGACCATAACCCCACCCACATTTTAATTTCGTGAGGATCGGTTCATAATTGCGACCTGTAGAGTGATTACAAATTAACATGGACAGATGGACGGACGGAGATACATAGCTAGATCGACTCAGTTCGGCGAGATATGAAGAACCATATATACTTTCCTACATGGGAAACCAATATTTTGAGGTTTTACATAATTTTTGGCTCAATCAAACTTATAATACCTCCAACACATTGTTTTGTAGGATATAAATAGACAGAAATTGTTTGAATTCTCGCACGTTATGAAGACTGGCAGGCTTTCCTTGTCGTGAAAAAAATCGCATAAAAATATGCCTTAGTTGAAAATTTAAAGCAATCCACATTCAGTATCTACAAATTTGGTTATATTTTAGAAAAATTAATCATATGTTCTCCCCTTGAAGTTATCTCAATATGAAATAAATTTGAAATGGACAACAATTATTTGCAAGTAGCAAATTTTTGCAAAATTAATCCCAGACAATGCCTCTGTCGGACATAATCCCAGCCATGTCACATGCGATTACATGCATGCGTTTGTATTTGAATAAATATGACATGAGACTGAGACAATGATGATTACACAACAGTTTATCTTTGTCAGTACAAACAAATCCCCGCACATATCACTGTCTGCAATAATATTGCAGTAATCGTCTGTCTCATTGTTGTCCTCCTCGTCGTCGTCTAAAAATAATATTTTTCTTTCCTGTCTAATTCAATGTGGCCAGTTGTTTATGTCTGTAGCAGTCAGACACACGACTGACAGGAGACAACATTTAATTAAAATTGTTGGCATATTATCGTCGGGCAACATTTTAGAAAAATATTCATTATCTGCGTACAGTGTAGAAGATTCGGATCACTTCATTATTGAAATGGAAGTGATTACAAAACAATGTACTTCAGCTGTTATAGGGTTGAGTACTTGGAATTCAATGAACTATTGATGGAGATTGCAGTTGTAAATAAAAATGGAAAAAATTTAAAAAAATGGAAAAAAGAATCGAGGCAACAAAAACTAGGGGTAGAATTAAAAATTGAAAAAAAAAAAAAATAAATTTAGTATTAGTCAGGATGGCCGACAAATGTATACCCTCAACCAATGTTTCGTATAAATATATATATACCCTACAACACTATGTGTTCGGGCTATTATAAGATTGGGCCAAAAATTGTGTAACAGCTTGAAATATTGGTTTCCCATATAGGAAAGTATATATGGGTCTTCCTATCTCGCCGAGCTGAGTTGATCTAGCTATGTATGTCCGCCCGTCCGTCTGTCCATGTTAATTTGTAATCACTCTACAGATCGCAATTGTGGTCCGATCTTCACGAAATTTAGAATGGAGGTGGGGTTAAGGTCAGAATAGAACCCTACCGATATAAAAATTAGGGGTTGAAAAGGACCAAAAACTGAAAAAATTCCTGATTTTGCAGTTGCTCTACAGGTCGCAATTATAGACCAATCGACGTTGAAGTTAGCATGGGGCTAGAGCTTAGTGCTGGGGAGAAGCCTTCCAATTTTGATGGTCATCGGGTAATATTTAGTGGGCGAAATAGGACACAACATTTTTGTTAAATAAAAGTCAAATTTTTCATTAAACCGCGAATATTTTTAATGCCAGCGGAATCACAAATATACGAACAGGTCAATTCTGACCGTTACGTAGATGCCGATAGTGAATACATCGGATATATATAGCGAAATATATACAATGTATATATACAAAGGAAGGGGATGTTAGCTAGAATGATTATATCTCATGAATGGCTGGACCAAATTTGACAAATTTTGTCAATTCAGAATAAAAAGATTCCTATAATGATGTTAATATAAATTTTGTAGTATTTATTGACATTTTTAATTTTTTCATATTTTTTATCGCATGCGATTTTTTCATTTTGACTTGTAATATTGAAGTGCATATTTTGTAATATTTGTTCACCTTACAACACAGGTTGGGGATATTATATAAGTATTGCAAATATCGTCCGATCCTCACGAAAATGTTCACAAGGATAGGGTTAGACTCAGAAGGGCTAGGCCTATTGTTTTCATGTCCGCAATGTATTTGGGTGTTTAAATGGACCAAAAACAGAAAAAGTTCTCTGATCACACAATTGAAGACAGCCGACACGCTTAAGAAGAGAGTTAAGGACAGGGACGAATTGTAGCATTTTGGATGACCACTGGATTATATTTAGCTATAAAATGGACCACAACAACTAGCAGCACGACGAAGTGCATAAATATTGGGCAAATGTCCCCGTTCAAAATGCTAGGGTAATATCTGGTCAGTGATCCGTGACATAAAAAACCGAAATCTTCCAAATGGATTTGGACATAAAGGGACTTTAACATATTGTAGAGTTGTAGGTTATCAAATGGTCGGCCCCGCACGACTATAGCCTTTGCTTTCTTGTTTGACTTATGATATGATTATTCTAATTATTGATCCTCTGGGGAGTAGGTTCCGAAGCAATGGGCCAATATTGTCCATTTCGTATGGAACCCAAATAAATATGATATAAATATAGCGACGTGTCAGGTTTGGACTATATTGGTTATTTCCTTCACTTTATATGAGATATGTTATAATTTTTAGAAAAAGATATAAAGTGCGTTACGTACCTGGTATAGACGACGGAAGTGCTCCATTTTCAAACTTCATTTAATACAGATAAAAATATTGGAATGGGCAAAATTACATAAAAATCGAACATTTATATCCAATTTTATGCGAAATCATAAATTCCATGTTCACCTCAGGTTTCTGGTTGGGCGAATATTTAGATATGGCAAGTAGTAAAGAATGGCTGGAATGGAAAATTCGCATATATCCATCTTCACAGCAGATCTTGTATTACTAGAAATAATGGGGTGTGGGAATTATGCTTATTTCGGATTTTACAATCGTTTTGGTGACCTCTAACATCTTTGTTAGAAATATTGAGATGTACCACGTCTGAATAGAATCGGATGTTAATTTCGCGTTTTATGAGTTACATAGATATTCAAAATGTTGACCCTTTTTTGGGGAGGTACCAGAAGGAGTTTCCAGGTATATACCATTTTCAAAACAGATTTTGTGTTAGCAAATATGTTTGTGTGTGTGAAATTTAAAGAGAGTTGGGTGATTATTTTGCGATTTATGAACGTTTTACTTTACAATTTTTTAAATCCTATGTGGTGAAGGCACCAGAAGTAATGTTTCGATCTCTACCACCTTTATATCAGATCTTGTGTTGATGGAAATGTTGTGATGCACCAGGTCTGAATAGAAACGGATGTTAATTTCGCGTGTTATGCGTTTCATGCATATTCAAAATGTTGACCCTTTGTGGGGGAGGTACCAGAAGGAGTGGACCGATAAATCACATCTTCGCAGCAGGTCTTGTGTTAGTAGAAATAAAGAGATGTGTGAAATATGAAAAGACCCGGATGATTATTTCAGATTTTACAATTGTTTTGGTTCTTCAAAATTTGACCCTTTGTGGGGGCGGTACCAGAAGGAATGGTCCGATCTCTACCATCTTTGTAACTTAACTTGTATTGATATAAATATTGAGATGTGACAAATCTAAGTGAAATCGAATTTTAATTTTGCCTTTCACGAGCTTCTTGGATACCCAAATTTTGACCCTTCGTGGCGGAGGTACCAGAAGGAATTGACAAATATTTTTTTAAAAATTTTTAACCTTTGAGCTAGAGGTAAATATTAGGATTTGCAATTTGGAACAAAATCGGATTAACCATTCTTTTTCTGTGCAGTAAAATGATTTTTATACCCTCCATCATGGAAAGGAGGATCTATTAACTTTGTCATTCCGTGTGTAACATCCCTAAATATTCATCGTAGAACCCGAAAACTATATATATTCAAAATCAGCATAAAATTCTAAGTCGATTTAACGATGTCCATCTGTATGCCTGTCTGTCCGTCTGTCTGTTGAAATTACGACACAGACCACATTATTTGACGTAGACCTTCAAAATTTGGCAGAACAATTAGTATAGTGTCTAGGATGGTTGGTATTAAAAATGATATTAAAAATGATGATTTTCGCCAAATTTTTTCACAGATTTGTCTAAAAATTGGTATTTGTAGGGTATAATGAGTTCTAGCTCGTGTGGCGAAACATTGAAGGTATAGATCTACGTTTTGGTATAGACCCCATACAACGGTGCCTCCCGATATTCGTATTTTATGATTTTAGCGAATTTCTTTCTCGGAATTGTTTCAAATTTGATATATAATGTTCGTAGTGGATACTACAGCCTCTGACAGAAAATTGTCTGTGCAGGTACACGTCTTCGTATAGCCCCCATATAACGAAACCTACCGATATTCGGTATTTTGATGATTTTAGCGACGTTCTTTACCGGAATTGTTTCAAATTTGGTAGTTAGAGTTCGTAGTGAATACTAAAACCCATGACAGAAAATTTTCTGTGCCGGTCCAAGTCTCCGTATAGCCCCCATATAACGGTACATCTCTATATTCGATATTTTGATGATTTTAGCGACAGTATTCACCGAACTTTTTTTTTCAAGTTTCACATTCAAAATTTGTAGTGGCTTATAACAAAAGTTGCCTATGCAGTTCTAGACCCTAATATAACGGCTACATTCGCTATTTTTCAAATGGTGGAGGGTCGAACTTTGAAGGCCCGGCCGAACTACAGTTTTTTTACTTTTTTTTTTTTTTGAAAATTTCCAACTTTTGTGGGGGAGGTATCAGAAAGAGTGGACCGATATTGCCCATCTCCGAACTCGATGTGAGTTTGATAATAATATTAGGATGTACCAAGTTTGAACCAAATCGGATTCTCCCTTCGAGAGTTATCATGTGCACCAGCAAGACAGACAGACGGATATCGCTAGATCGACTCCAAATGTCCTGATACTGATTTTGTCCAAAGACCTAGGGTCTAAAACCGATATTTCGATGAGGCTCGTTTTGGCCGTATATAGCCATACGGCTGAGGGTATAGCAAATGCCATTTAATGCAGCAACATATCTTGATGTTGCCATTAGCTTCGTATTTCTGTTCTGTTGTTAAAGACGCATAATAACTCGATCCACCTACCCGATTTAATCCTTTAACATATATTCTTAATATGAACGATTACATTGTGGATATACAATTACAAGAGCCTTGCATAATATTCTTCTACCCATTATCCTTTTCCTAAAGAATTTGGTAATTAACAATGTATATATACAAATACAATTTCCTAACCACACTTTTGGCCACACGCTTGTGGCACCTTCTAATAAACTATATTATAACCTAATTTAAGGCAAGCTATCTCTGTCGGCCACACCACTTCATTATCGTCGAAATGGAGATACCATTTCAATAGCTAGCTACATATTTGCAATACCAAAATTAATTTCAATTATCGAAAGTCACCATGTCAAAGGTTCACTTACCTACCTGTCATGAATGGTGTGAAACCACTTTTCTCCATTACAAATTTATTATGCGGAAGAATACTTAATTTATCAATTAGCTGAATGAATTGTGTAAACTTGTAGCTTAATATACATAAAATAATATGTGTTTAGTATAATGTGGTAATTGTATGGTATTTAAAGGGAGAGGAAAGGGAAGGAGATAGTTAATTGGCTATTATAACATATCAGTGTGTCACATGATGTCATCGAAGATAATTAGTTTAATGAAAATATTTAGAATGGATTTTTGTGATGATTTTAAAATAAGGGATTACCCAGAAAGGCAAAGGGTTAAACTAAAAAGTAATTTTTACAGATGATAATGCTCAGAGATTCAAAATTCAATTTTCGACAAATAGTGTTTAAAAAATTGCTTGGAAATATTCTATTGCATAAAAATATTCTTTAAAGTATTTATGATTATAGCTCTGCTAGTTCATAAAAATCTATGTCCATAAACATATGTACAAATAAGTTCAATTGTGTTAGTCATTGATGTTTTTTTGGAATAGATAAGCCGATTTTGTTTCTGCGAATTAAATGTGAAAGGTGGCGTCAATACCAAGGTATATATTATATATACTCTGCCACTTGCTAGTATATATAATATATATTACATATACTCTAAACACCATAACAAATTTTATATTCTTTCCAACAGTTCGTAATCATTCTTTTTTATACCATCCACCATTGTATGGAGATTATATCAAGTTTGTAACACCTCGAAATATACATTTTCGACCCCAAAAGGTATATATTCAGCATAAAATTCTATGACGATTCAACGATGTCCGTACGTCTGATAAAATCCCTCTAGCTTTCGAGCGAATTAAATTGGTTGAATTTTACTCAGATGTGTTTGGTATGCAAGACTTTTGGTATTGATTGCATATGCATGTAAACGTCATCGTATAGACTCGAATATAACGGTTATTCCCTATGTTCGGTATTTTTATGATTTTAACAAATTTCTCAAGGTTGTTTTTTTTGAAAATTTTTAAATTCCTTCAGCATTATGGAGGGTATTTAAAGTTCGACCCGGGCGAACTAACTGTTTTTGATTGTTACTGCTCAAAATGCACAAATTTATCAGTTTGACCAAATGTTATACAAAAAAGGATATTAGGAAATCCATTGCACAATAGACCCACATAGAATTATTACAATGTCTTTTCATAATAAACCTTGGCCTAGAGACCAAGAGTGACCTCAGCGTCTTTTTATAACAAACCTTGGCCTAGAAATCAAAAAACCGATCCCAAATATCAACAGAGACCTCATTATGAAATTTCAGGGATTCCAGATCTATCCCTTCACCCAAATTCCAAAATAGTACCACTTAGTATTTTTCGAACAATTAAAGTACATATTTCCAAAACCACCCCCAAATTTCCGGATTTCAGTTCTATCACTTCACATATACCAGATTTAGTACTATTTGGTACTTTTCGTACAAAAATACACATTTCCGAAAACCAATTCCAAATATCAATTCTAGATACCAACAGACACTTCAATATCTAATTTCAGATATTTATCTCTATTTTTTTCACCCGATAACAAATTTAGTACCTTTCGTACAAATATAGGACGCAAATCCAAACCGCCTCCAAATATATATTCCAGTTTCCAACAGAGACTTCAATACCAAATTTTTGAGAATTTCAGCTCTATTCCTACATCCAATACCAAATTTATTACTATTTAGTACTTTTGTACAACTATAGTGCACACTTCCAAAACTACCTTCAAATATCAATTCCAAATTCCAACGAAGAGTTTTGTATCAAATTTCAGGATATTTCTTCAACCAATATCAAATTTAGTACTTTTTGTGCAATTATAGTACACATGTTTAAAACCACCTCCATACATCAATTCCAGACACCAACAGAGACTTCATTTCTTCACAAAATACCAAATTTAGTGCCTTTCGAGCAAATATAAGACACATTTCCGAACCACCACCAAATCTCTATTCTAGATGGCATTAGTAATATAAATATCGAATGTCATAATTGAATCTCTATTTCTTCTACCAGTGCCAAATTTAGTACTATTTAGTACTTTTCGTACAATTATTGTACACATTTCCAAAGCCACTTCCATACCAATAGAGACCTCATTATGAATTTCATGATTTTAGATCCATTCCTTCACCAAATACTCAATTTAGTACCAATTAGGACTTTTCAAACAATTGTCGTAGTACACAATAAAAAACCACCTCCAGATATCAATTCCAGATTCCAACAGAGACTTCAATATCAATATTTCAGTATCGTATCCCTATCCATTCTCCCAATTACAAATTTAGTATAAAAAGCCACCTTCAATAACAAATTTCGAATGTTAGGCAAGATATGTTCAAGCAATACTAAATTGTACCAAATATAGTACTTTTCGTGCACTTGTAGTATAAATTTCCAAAACTAACTCTTTATCACAAATCTACCACAAATACGGATCGAAATGCCAGTATTTAAAATTACCCGCTAATTCCGTTCACCAAGAATGGAATTGAACCATTTTGTACAGTTCTTACACTTAGAGCACATTTCCAAAACCACCTCCATACATCGACCCTGTTTCCAGGAATTGATTCTAATACCAGATTTCAAGATTTTACCACTATCTGTTCACATAATTCCAATTGGTACCAAATTTTAAGCATTTTAGTACTTTTGGTACACGTATTGTTAGAACTCTGAAAAACGCTTAAGTGTACTTATCCTAAATAACACCAAAGATTCTCATTCTTAATTTCAGATTTCCAGCTCTATTTTTATTTTTTCAAATACCAAAGTTAACTTTATTCAGTAATATTAGTACTTCTTTGTATGTATTTCCAAATCCCCCGCCATGTATCAACCTAAACGCACAAAAGGCCAAATTTTTAACTTCGAACTCAATCCCTTACCCTAATGCCAAATTTAGTGCGTTTCCAGATAAATCCGTTCAACCAAACCAAGTTGTACCGAATTTAGTACAGTTGTTACATTCATTTCACATTTCAAAAAATTACTTTCCAACCTTGATTCTTACACCAAATTTTAAATTTTCATACCCTCAACCATGTGGCTACAAAGGATATATACGGGCAAAACTTGCCTCAACGAAATAAGGGTTTTAGGTTTAAATAATCAAACAGAAGTCAATATATATTGAAATAATCAAACATTGGGTAAGGGTATATATCTGCTGGCAACATAATACCATATGGTACCATTTTAAAGTGTGAATTTCAAAAAAAAACCTTTTGGTACATCTATCCTGCACTCCATCAGTGATTCTCATTCCAAATTCTAAATCATTCCGTTTATCCAATACAAAGTATTTAATATTTAGTTCATTTAAGTACTTTTCGTACCTTTAGTACGAATTTCCAAAATTCAGCCTTATCTCTTGCCTACGCACTAAGACTGACTCTTGTGCAAAATGTCTAGATTCTTGCTTCTACCCGGGGCGTTGGTTCGCAGTCAGTCATGTATTTTACTACTGAATCTCCAACTTTTGCATGTGAGTCAATGTTGGGGTGTAGGGATAAGATAAGGTTGGCTTGGCTGTGATTATGGCTGTTATATTCCTACAATTAATTGATTGCCATAACACTCCTTCAAAACATCTTTTGACCAAAGGCCTCACAATTTAAATGTTAACCCTTAAATTTCTCCTGAATTTCCACAAAAGTTTCTGCTCTATTTTAACTCCTACAACAAAGTTTACTAATTTTAGCCAAATACTGCGGCATTGATTTTATTTGCTCTCAATCTTCAACCAACCAACCACAAGTAATCTTCTGCTGTTCGACTGCAGAAATCTCGGTCATGTTCAACTTTTCCAGTTTTCGACTGGTGGTTTGTAAGCATTTCAAAGTCAGAGCAAAAAGGCCTTATCCGATACCACAAGCCAAGACAACACATAGTGAAGGAAGCAAACAAGCAGTCGTTTTGGTTGATCCGAAATTTGAATGCAGTCAAAAGAACAGAAGCGTATTGAACGAATGCACCATGTGCTTCAAATATTTGCTGAGATTGGGAAAGAGAGAGAATGTGCAAACGTTTGCTGTGTCAAGGATACAAAGTGAAATTCAATTGGAGCGACTTTCAAGTACAAGGAAATCTGCCAAATTTCAAAAACTACCATTGTTGGTGTAAAAACTTCACATACAAATTGGAGTCACTATGGAGGTATTTTTGGTTCTATAATCTTATCCATATGCGAAGAGAATTCAACATTTTCAGTGATATTTCGCAATATTTAATATACAGGGTGAGATAAAAAAACTGCAACAAAGTCAAATGCCATAATTTTTTTTACACTTTTTTTATTTTATTGAATGAAAGCAAAAAATGTCGGAAATACCATCAAATTTTAAAATAAGTTTAGATTTGTTCGAATTGGTCACCTTTGGCACGAAAATGGCCCTCTAACGGCAAATGAAACCGTCACACGCTGCCCGAAATTTGCTGTGCGGTATTTTGGCACATTCCCGACGAAGCGCTTGCTTGAGGTGATCGACACTTTGGTATTTTTTAGTGCCAACCTTGCTTTTCAAAATACCCCAGATACAACAGTCCAACGGCTTGGTATCCGAAGATTTTGTTGGCCATTGTGCGCTGGAAATGAAGCGAGAAACCTCATTTTGTAACCATTCTTGCGTGGTGCGTGCTGAGTACGATGGTGCTGTGTGCTGTTGGAATGTCCAAGGTCTGCGGCCAAAATGTTTGCGTGTCCAGGGCTTTAATACACCCTCCAGAATATTTTCGCGATAATATTCGGTATTTATAATAATGCCACGGTCGATTAATACGATTGGAGAGCGACCATCGGCTGTTATGGCGGCCCTCACCGTCACCATGGACGGCGCTTGAGTTCTGGTGGCCAACCGAAGGTGCACGTTTTCAGCTGACCTCTTTGGCAAGTAACCACAATAATTTTGTTTGTTTATAAACTGCTGGATAACGAATGACTTCTCATTGGAGAAGAAGAAGAAGCAGTTCGCCTCTTTCGGCCAAGCAAAGCAACTCTTTAGCTCTTTTGAGTTTATTTTCTTTCTGTTGCGGTGTAATTCCTTGCATTTTACGGAATCTCAATGGTTTACCCGGAGCTTATTTTTCAATATTTGCCGAATGGAATATTGCAATATGTTAAGCTCCCGAGGCATTTTTCGGCCACTGCGACGCGATCGCTTCGATGAAGTCGCTTCTTTACTTTTCGAACCGTTTGTGCTGATGTTGCTGTTTTCTTCCTTCCATTTCGTTGACGTCGGGCTACGCTACCAGTATCACGGTAATGAGCGATGGTATGAGACACAAAAAATTTATTCACATTTAAATGCTGGAGGGCTCTAACGATAGCCACTTGTGATTTCCCAGCCAAATATAAAGTAATCACACTATCCCGCTTAATTTTCATGACGAACCACTTTTTATGGAAAATTCTCACCAAAATGCTTTCGCACGCTTGTACACAATATAATGAGCTGTCACTGGAATAATTTTAACAGCTGTCGGACGAGTGGCTTAGAAATGATAGCAGTCAGAAAATGGTCTTTCCGTGTATATATTTTAAAAAGAACTTGGATTAAATATTATAAAAACTTGGATTTGTTTGTATCGGCTTCATAAAAAAGGATTATTATACCCTACAACACTATGTGTTGGGGGTATTATAAGTTTGATTGGGCCAGAATTTATGTAACACCTCGAAATATTGATTTCCCATATAGGAAAGTATATATGGATCTTCCTAGCTCGCCGAGCTGAGTCGATCTAGCTATGTATGTCCGTCCGTCCGTCTGTCCATGTTAATTTGTAATCACTCTACAGGTCGCAATTATGGTCCGATCTTCACGAAATTTAGAATGTAGGTGGGGTTAATGTCAGAATAGAACCCTATTTCTTTTGGAGATGATCGCCAAATGTTTAGGGGTTGAAATGGACCAAATACTGAAAAAATGTCGGATTTTGCAGTAGCTATACA
Source organism: Musca domestica (assembly GCF_030504385.1). NCBI lineage: Eukaryota > Metazoa > Arthropoda > Insecta > Diptera > Muscidae > Musca > Musca domestica. The sequence continues at coordinate 4,811,508 of NW_026712362.1, forward strand.
GGTCGCAATTATAGACCAATCGACGCGGAATTTCGCATGTAGCTGGAGTTTAGGGAGGGGAAGAAGCCTAACAATTTGGGTGGTCATCGGATAATATTTAGCGGGTAAAATAGACCATATATTTTGTGTTGAAAAAATTCAAAATTTTTCATTAAACCGCAAATATTTTAAATCCCGGCGAAATCATAAAGCCATGACGAGGTTACTTCTGATCTTTACATTGATGTTAAAATCTAACAAATCGGATATATAGCAAAATATGTGCGATATATATGCCTATCAAAGAATATATGCTTGAAAGATCTCTTATATGTCGAGAACGGCTAAACTGATTTCGACAGTTCTCATAAATTCAGAATGGCCTCTTGGTAGGAAAGAAAAAACGTCTAAAAAAATCGCATAAAAATATCTCTCTAAAGATGAAAATATTGATTTTGTAAAATTTTCTCATATTTTTTCCATTTTGTCATATTTTTGGCATATTTTCATTTTGAATTAAACATTTGGTAATATTTCTACAGTTAACAAAACTAAGTAGTTGGGATATCAGGATATCATATACAGATCGCATTTATGGCCCGATCCTTACGAAATTTTGCATGGGGATAAGATGAGGGTCAGAATAGGAGCCTACTCTTTTTTGAGATGATCGCCATATATTTAGGGGTTGAAATGGACCAAAAAACTGCAAAATTGTCGGCAGGTCGTAATTATCGCCCGATCCTCACGCACATTTGAATGGGGCTTACCGCACATTGCAAAAACCAAGCCATTTCTAATGGCCATCCAAAAATATTCAATGTGTGAAATAGTTTGCCAACTTTTGTAGACAAAATACGAAAATGTCCATTCCAGAGACTTTTTGGAGAATTCACAAATACAAGAAAGCCGCACTTCTGACTATTTCTTTGAAGAATATAGTCAAATGTCTGTATCTCATATAGATGCGTTTCAGTCAAAAACCAATAATAAATGTTAATCTTTTGCTACTTCTGAGAGATTATAGGTCTTTGGGAAATATTGGTTCCAGATCTAGGAAGACCATTTACGTGCAACATCTACAAATAAATTGGAAATGAGCAAATTAGTTTAAGTTGTTATTTTTTCGAAAATTAGAGAACGAAACCTGATAGTTTTCTTTAAATATTTGTCTCAATATCTTGTGGAATTCTATCGAGTACTTCGCCTATATAAACTGTATGGTTTATTATAGTGTTGTAGGGTATTCAACGGTCGGCCCCGCTCGACTGTAGCGTTTGCTTACTTGTTGAACCTTGAATTGTCGATTTTAGTTCCGTGCAATATCTTTTTCCAAGGCCTATTATAGATGACTATTGAAAAATATTATTATTTTCTAAAATATCTTTTATAGAGTTTATATAAAGAATACCCCCCGTGCCTTTGATTATTTTATTTTTCTGAGAACATTTCCTTAGAGAAAACGAATTTTATGAGCCGCGTATTCATCCGTCATCCCTCCGAAAAATATAAATAGCCTCATCACATTTCACATTAATAAACATCTCTCTCTCTCTCTCTCTCTCGCTCTCCCTAACCATGTAATCTCAATAGACCAATTATGCAATGCTAATCTACACGCATTTGATTTAATCCAATTGTTTATACCCATATGTATATATATCCACAATGTGTCAACACATACACACACTTGAAACTTTTGGCGTGTTAATTATTGACAAACATTCATAAATGAGTTTAATTAAAGAAAACTTCTTGCTGACAATTATATTCTCTTCAGGACAAATCTCAAAAGAACATGCACGAGTGCCAATGGAAATCTCTTCTCTCACCCTCTCCCTCATGAAATCTTAAATGTTTTACGGATGTCTGGAAGTCAGCATGTCTGTCTACTTTGCAGTCACATGTCCTTTTGCTTTGAAAAGCTAAAAGTTAATACATACATACCTCGATGAATGTAGGTATGTATCTTTGTTTGTATGGGTGTATAAATGTATGTAGAATAAGTTTGTTTACTTTTGCCTAAGACCTACGACAATAGCTTTCGTCTTTCTGTCCTTTTGTTGACTTTGCTCAACGTTACTTGTACAAATGTTGAGTGGGTGTTGAAGTGTGCCGACTGTGTGAGTGTGTTTGTTTGGAGGGTTACACACACGTCTGTATCAAAAATCTAGAACATTACAATGTTCATATATCTATTAGTCATGGAGAATATTCACTCATATTGTTAATGGGCACAAACGTTGTTAACAGGGGCGGATTTTAGGCAAAATAGTTGCTGTGGCAAATGCCGCAAAAATGAGGTTTTCTAAAGTGATAAAAAATTTAAATTAATATTTTTTATAAAAAGTGGTATATCTTGAAAATCAATATTCATTAATTATACATTCAATAACTTTATATATCCTCATATATTACGAGGCCGAGTTAAACACTTATTTTCTCTGAATTCGAACCTGTATTTGCTGGCTCTTTTTATCATTTTATGCTCAACATTTGTGTAAACAAAAACTTGTTGCTTTTCTTTGAAAATTAGGAAAGTATTTGGGGGGACTTATTTGGAAAGAACCACGCTCAATCCATGTAATTTCGCATAAATTAAATGTTATTAGGATTTTTATTACAAGTCATGCGGAATTTTGACAAAATCATCTAAAATTTTGATTAAAGAAAATAAAATGGCATATAGCAATTTGAGGAATATCTCAGCTTTGCAGTTGGTCAAATTCAACATTTGAAGAAGGACAATTTTTGTGGATACCGTTAGAATATATTATCATCTTTACATACCCCATTTGGTCGGAATTTTTGTTGAAGGCGCTGAAAATTATAAAAAATGTGAAGAAAACCTTAAAACCTTTACTCGTGGATTTTTAAATAATATTTTTCAAGGACATTATAATCTTTAGTCGTGCATTTAAAAAAAAAATCCACGGACCTTACCACCTTCAACCGTGGATTTTTGAATAATATTTTCCAAGGACCCTACAACCTTTAATCGTGGATTTTTAAATAATATATTGCAAGGACCTTACTACCTTTAACCATGGATTTTTGAATAATATTTTTCAAGGACCCTACAACCTTTAATCGTGGATTTTTAAATAATATTTTGCAAGGACCTTACTACCTTTAACCGTGGATTTTTGAATAATATTTTCCAAGGACCCTACAACCTTTAATCGTGAATTTTTTAAATAATATTTTGAATGGACTTTACTACCTTTAACCGTGGATTTCTGAAAAATATTTTACAAGGACCCTACAACCTTTGATCGTGGATTTTTGAATAATATTTTGCACGGACCTTACTACCTTCAACCGTGGATTTTTGAATAATATTTTCCAAGGACCCTACAACTTTTAATCGTGAATTTGAAAATAATATTTTCCAAGGACTTTACAACCTTAAATCGTGGATTTCTGAATAATATTTTCCAAGGACCTTACTACCTGTACAAAATACTTTGTACATACTTTTGAGTGAGATTGAGGCGCTGGGAAAATCCAACAATTAAAAATAAATATTTCCAAATTATCAGTTTCCCAGCGGTCATAAAATATCACATGTGTAGAATTAAGTGATCTTGTGCGCTGTCGCATACGATAATGTGTAAGATAATAAAGGTCATGACCCACACACACAGTATCGATGCGTACAGTGGATAGCCAAGACCACTTGAATGAAGGGACAAGCACCCATGCAATGTTTCTTTTAAATCTAATAATAGATAAGAACAATTGTGTGGCTGCGACTAGGTTAAGTTAGATTAGTTTCAGTAGTACGTAAGGAACATATTTTAAAAATAAAATTAGAATTGAATCAACAGCCAAACCGTTCGGTAGGTTTTCTCTTCTCATCCATTGGTCCTTCGAGCCGGATCCAAAATAGAACTGAATCAACAGCCAAACCGTTCGGTTGTGTTTTCTCTTCTCCCGCTTACATATGGTCAATCGAGCCTTCACTTTTTTATAAAGTGGAAATAACTAGCGGCCGTAAAAAAATTGTAGGAGTTTTCCCCCACCAGTGGTAAGAGACTCACTACAAGCAGAAATAGATATTCTCCAGAAATAGAGGAGAATTTCTACAAAAAACAAAGTCCGTTAAGGCATTTTAAATATAAGACCATAGGGGCATTTTGAAATAGCCGAAGGGACTAATTTGAATAAAAAAGCCATAGGGGCAAAATAAAAAAAAAGGCCATAGGGGCAAAATAAAAAAAGCCATAGGGGCAAAAACAAAAAAAAAGCCATAGGGGCAAAAATAAAAATAAAACGAAAAGAGGACAACAGAAGTCCCAAATAAAAAAATATATATACATAGTTTTGAAAAGAGGACAAAGAGTCCCATCTAAAAAATTTTAAATTCATTCAAAAATGTTCAAAGACATAGAAGAAGCTGTCACCACTTTGGCAGACCATTTCGAGGTGTTAACGTCGACGTCAACCTTTGAAAAAGTGAAACACGTCGAGGCATGGAAAGTACTGGTAGAAAATACATATTACCAGTTACGACGGTACTTGAGGATATACCAAAAATATCTTCCAAGCCATATGAATGCATTACCATGTGAGGTGGATATGTGTTTACTGTCGGCAATGAAACTTCTAACAACGCGGAGTCGGAAATCCACAGATATGTACATCGATGATGAAATCGAAGAGTCGATGAAACCTCCATTAGGATGGATGCTCTCCGTAAAATGTGACTATTCAACTTGGGAAGAACAATTGGAAGAAAGCAGACAATTAAACTACGTAGAAAAAAAGGAAGATTACGACAGAGAATTGGAAGATGGTTTGCACGGACAAATACGAGCCTATGAACACAATTTACAATCTCTGCAGGGGCAAGTAATCAAACTGCGTTCTCAAATAAAAATCGAAGTTGAAAAAAGTGAACGGATATTGAGAAATGCGAAGGCCCACGAAAAATATCTGCTCGCCCAACATGAAGAAAACATGCGGGCCAAGGATGAAGAATTGGAAGAGAAATATCGTGTTCATAAAGGTCAAGTGCGACATCTGGAAACCAAGTTAGAAAATATGAATGAAAAATTAGCTAGTTTGGAAGGAGCGCGGCAAGTCGTCGAAGCTGAGAGAGATGACCTGCCCAAACAACTGACAAATTTAAGAGAGGGACTTAATGCTGATAATCTAAAACAGATTCGCTGCTTAGAAGGTAATATTGTGAAGTTTTTCCCGCCGGCAAGTCCTCAATTTGAGGAACAAGATGATGGAGGAAATTCAGAGGTCGAATCCGCCCCCACCAATGAAGCACTCGGTGAAGAACGAATGGATTTTTACGATGACAACGAAAAGATTGATAATGGGGACTACCTAAATATACATTTGGTAAGAGAAGAAATAAATAATCTTGTTGCAGAAGAGACAAAAGAAGGAAAGCCGTTATGCACAAAAGGCCCCAACATTTACGGCGAATATAATTATTACGACAACGATTCTAACGGAAAAGAACGCATCGAAGAAGTGGGAAAAGCCGAACAAATTTCTCTGGCTCCGGTTCCGAAAGAAATCAATAGCAAACCGTCAATGGCCATTAAAACAGAAGACGACAAACCGAAACTTACCATAAAACCATTGCCAATACTTTTCTACAGTGATGATGACAGTCTGCAACGATGGACTATCAAATCGGCAGCATGGACAATGAAGCCGGCAGATAAAGGTGGCGGTATCGACAAGAGAGACTGGGCAAAGAAATGGAGTCGTTTCCTGAAAGCGGTTACTTAACGAGACATTCATATTATTTTACATAGTATATACATGTTTATATATAGATTATATTTCATATTGTTATATTTGAATATTTCGTGCCAATCATTTTAAAAAAAAAAAAAATACAGTCCACTATAAAAATATACACATTTAAGCCGCCCGGGAGAATGTACAAAATACTTTGTACATACTTTTGAGTGAGATTGAGGCGCTGGGAAAATCCAACAATTAAAAATAAATATTTCCAAATTATCAGTTTCCCAGCGGTCATAAAATATCACATGTGTAGAATTAAGTGATCTTGTGCGCTGTCGCATACGATAATGTGTAAGATAATAAAGGTCATGACCCACACACACAGTATCGATGCGTACAGTGGATAGCCAAGACCACTTGAATGAAGGGACAAGCACCCATGCAATGTTTCTTTTAAATCTAATAATAGATAAGAACAATTGTGTGGCTGCGACTAGGTTAAGTTAGATTAGTTTCAGTAGTACGTAAGGAACATATTTTAAAAATAAAATTAGAACTGAATCAACAGCCAAACCGTTCGGTTGTGTTTTCTCTTCTCCCGCTTACACTACCTTTAATCGTGGATTTTTAAATAATATTTTCCAACGACCTTACAATCTTTAATCGTGGATTTTTAAGTAATATTTTCCAAGGACATTACAAGCTTTAGTCGTGCATTTAAAAAAAAAATTCCAAGGACCTTACTACCTTTAATCGTGGATTTCTGAATAATATTTTCCAAGGACCCTGCAACCTTTAATCGTGGATTTTTAAATAATATTTTCCAAGGACATTACTGCCTTTAACCATGGATTTCTGAATAATATTTTCCAAGGACCCTACGATCTTTAATCGTGGATTTTTAAATAATATTTTCCAAGGACATTACTGCCTTTAACCGTGGATTTCTGAATAATATTTTCCAAGGACCTTACAACCTTTAATCGTGGATTTGTAAATAATATTTTTCAAGGATCATGGAAACAGAACCTTTTATAATATTTTCCAAGGACATTACTGAATATTTTCCAAGGACATTCTGAATAATATTTTCCATGAACTCTACGACCTTTAATCGTAGATTTTTAAATAAGATTTTCCAAAGATCATGGAAACAGAACCTTTTATAATATTTTCCAAGGACATTACTGAATATTTTCCAAGGACATTCTGAATAATATTTTCCAAGGACCTTACAAGCTGTAATCGTGGATTTTTAAATAATATTTTCCAAGGATCATGGAAACAGAACCTTTAATAATATTTTCCAAGGACATTACTGCCTTTAACCGTGGATTTCTCAATAGTATTTTCCAAGGTCCCTACAACCTTTAATTGTGGATTTTTAAATAATATTTTCCAAGGACATTACTGCCTTTAACCGCGGATTTCTGAATAATATTTTCCAAGGACCCAACGACCTTTTATCGTGGATTTTTAAATAATATTTTCCAAGAACCCTACGACATTTAATCGTGGATTTTTAAAAAACGTTTTCCAAGGATCATGGAAACAGAACCTTTAAATAATTATTTGTAGGTCAAAAATTCATTCTTTCAAGGATAACCTAGGGATGTATTTAAAAAAACCTATTTATTTCAAAAACTTTTTCTAAGGATTATCAAACAAATGATGTTGATTTAAAATACTGGTTACTTGCTTTTAAAAGGGATCATTTTGCCAGGCTCATCACTTTCAAACCATTAAGGATTTAGATTTTCTATTGAAGGCCAATTTATAGACTACTGTCACATAAATTAAATTCGTCTAAATATTCAAGGTAAAATCGTCACAATAAAATATGTTCTATAATTTCTTCCAGGGTTTTGGTCTACTGACATCGAATCGTTAGGAATTCTAGGAAACAACCTACTAGAAAAATATACCTATGATTTCTGTAAGTAACTCCTAACAATAGTCTTTGAATCTTTAACGACAAAAATGGAACAAATTGATAATGTATCGGGTTTTATATTGACGACTTGAAGTTATTTATCACGATTTTAGACGATCTGGAGGCTTGGAATGCCTTAAACGAGCTATAAAAAAACTGAAACCCTTGTTACCCATATAGACGTGCTGAGGGCCAAGGTATCCATATCGACAAGCTTAAGGCCAGAGAGTCGATATAGACGAGCTGAAGCCCTGTTAATCAATATAGGCGAGCTGGAGGCCAAGGTATTCATGCCGACGAGCCATATAGGCGAGATGAAGACGTTGACGTCCATATAGACGACGAATAAGTCAGGGAGTTCATAAAAGTGAGCTGAAGTCCAGACAGTCTATTTGGACTAGCTGAAGACCAGGGATTCCATGTAGATGTGCTGGAGACCAGAAAGTAACCATTAAATAAAGAGCTGGAAGCAAATTATTCTCTATAAACCAGTTTAAGGCCAGAAAGTCTAAATAGCTGGAGGCCTGGATATCCATACAAAATAGCTGAAGTCGAGATGTCATGGAGACTATATAGACGAGCTGGGAACCAGGGGCATAGCCGGATGCCAGTAAGTTTACAAAACGTGTTTGTAAGCCAGAAAGTCCATATAAATGAGCTGAGGGTCTTCATGGACGAGGTGGAGGTCTGGAAGTCTATATAGATTACCTGGGGCAAAGGGTGTCAATATTGACGAACTAGAGGTCAGGGAGAATGTATAAACAAGCTAAAAGCAAGAGAGGTCATATAGACAGGCTGAAATTCAGACAGACCTTATAGACGAGGTGATTCTCAGGCCAAAGAACGACGACGAACCAAAGAATACATATAGACAAAGTGGAGGTCAAGTCCCCGGGGATTCCCACTATGGATCTTTAGTTATTCTGTTTCGAATTCAAAATAATAACCGAAAATTCAGTTAGTGTATCTTCGATTTCTAATAGAATACGTCAACGATATCATCGTTAATTATAAAGATAAAATATGTTCTATTCATGTATTTGGGATTTTGCCGGAAAGTGAAAGAATGTTCTGATTTGAACGGAAATTTTGATATTTTTTACAAAAAAATTTATGGTCCATTTTACCCTCTAAATATTATACGATGACTATCCAAATTGAAAGGCATCTGCCCTGTTATAGACTAAAAACACATGCTAAAGATCACGCCGGTTGCTTTATAATTGTGATCCGAAGAGAGACTTCAAAAACAGGAAAAGTGTGTCTTTTAATTTCGTTTCATCCATGGTACAATAAGATAAGGTAGAACAGCTTCGTAAAACTACAGAAATACAGCCCTGATGCTATGCCCGCTTCCTGTCAAATTTGCATGCAAACAAGTTATTTTCATTTATTAAATATTTTCCTCATTTTTAAAAACAGTTAAACCGCGCGAAAAATAAATGAAATGCCTGTTTTTCTTACAAAAATATGATCTAAATAGTTCGATCTTTCAATTACATGGCAAAAATTCGCGAATAGCTTCAATGCGCGTCCCACAATGTACGTTTCTTCCAGTCTTTAATTTTGAAAAAGAAAATTAATTTTTCAAAACAATAAAAACATATACAAAATTGGCAGAAGCCGGGTACACTTAGGAAAAAAATTGAAATCAGCTGGTAGCTCTACCTTACCTTTTTATTGTACCATGGTTTCATTCCCTAAGTATTTTACGAACAGTAGTCTTGCATTCTGACACCAACCCTAAATTCACAAAAAAGTGAGATTATGATTGCTACCTGTAGAGTGATTACAAATGGATAGACGGACGGACTTCTAACTAAATGAAACTTATTGTTTTCATTCAAAATTTCCGAGAATTTCAAGTGTATATATTCTCTAAAAATCTAAAAAAAATAGAGCAAGTATTTTGGTTTATTTACGTTTTTTGACCTTAAATTTATTAAGATCCTTGTCACAATTTTTTAGTTGCTGGTTTTCTTTAGCTTATACGGGTTGGCATCTTCATTAAAAAATCGAAAGTTAAAAAAATCAATTTCTTAATGTTTTTGTTTTTGATATTTGTGCTATCCTCCATAGCCTGGCGGAAGGTATGAAAATTTTGAAATTTCCTTAATACCCAACTCGATTTGTGGGGGGAGTTCCTACCGGCGTATGATTCCTATTAATTGTGGAATTTATATTAAACATGCGCCCCCTATGGCTCAAGCACAGGTTCTAAAGTGGAATAAAAATTCGAATTAAACTACGAAATTTTGCAAATATTTATATAGTTTCATTTTTATAGTTTTAGGTCGGAAATGGATGTTCAATACTTTAGAAAAGACAGAGAAAAAAACTTTTGGAAATAATGTGATTTTTCTAGTTTCCCTTAAATTTAAAAAAAAAAAAAAACAAAAAAACTTCAAGGATCCATATCAGAACACTAAGTGAATTTGTCTTACAAAATCCTCCTTTTTAATATTTTATCATTCGTTAATTCATTTAATTTTTTCATCCTTCGCTGGTATTTGGTGCAAAAGTATAAGTCATTGTTCTTCTCGAACGAATACCATTGGAGTGTGGGAGCTAGTCATAGTTGTTAGCGTTCTTCTCCTCCTATTTAATACCTCCTTATGCATTATTCAAACACAGATTTGTACGCTGGACTTTTCTACTTATGCCAAAAATATCTTTGGCAAACAAATTTATCGTTACTAACCGGCAGACAGGCTGTATAAACCACGAATCTCCGAATCTAGCGAAGACAAAAAGTCATTGTTCTTGCCATGGTTGTTTCTAGGAAAATGAACTTCTGGCCTAGTTTGTTGATGTCTTTGTTGCGCTTTGCAAAAAAAGAAAACGATATCTGAATTTAATTACAGACTACAAATGATGGTGGCTTTGTTTTTTGAGTAGGAGGCTGTCGGAATTATTAATTAAGGCTTATCATAATTCAGTGATGAATTCATAAGACCATAAGGCTTTTGAGCAATTAAATGTTAAGGAAGTGCCTTTGGAGTTCTTTTTGGGATAATGGGTCAAGTTTTGGCAGAAAGTTTTGAAGAGTACTGAAATTAAAATTAACAAAGCTCATGAAAATATCAATTATAAGTTTATTTTTAAATACATCAACTGATTTCATCCCACCTCCCCATTTTTTTTTTTTTTTTCAAACTCAGACCTAATTTATTCGCAGAATTTTATAAATATTTTTAAGAGAACTGTGGAATCTAAAAATATCAATTTATTTTTCTCTTGTTTTTGAACTCCATTGAAACTTGAACAGAACAAATACTTAAATTTATTTCAAAACAACATTGCCATTTCTCTGAAAAGACTGGTATTTAACTTTAATCCTTTACCCAAAACGCTCCAGAACTTTGTTTATCAAATAACATTTGTTTTGGAATTACTCGCCAGGATTAACATAAATATAATTTAACTTAAGTGCTGGATTTGGAACTTAAGTGTTGTCCTCGACATAGTATTATTTTCTAGGTATTTTTAGAAATTTGGCTCCTAATCTTAGCAGGTTACAATAACAAGAGAATATAAAAACAAAATAGTACTAAAGCCAAAAACATGGCTATTATGAAATAAAATAAGTAAAAAAGCAGTAAGTTCCGGGCCGGGCCGAATTTTAAATACCTTCCACCATTTGGAACGAATTTGGAATTTATCAAAAAAAAAAAAAAAATCAGATATAAAATTCTGTTGAAATCTTTAAAATTCCGAATATAGCCGTTATATTGGAGTCTATACGAAGATGTGGACCTGCATAGGTAATTAAATCGTAGGCCAATACAATATTCAAATACGAAACTTATAAAAATCCGGTGAATATTGTAGCTAAAATCATAAAAATTACAGAATGTAGGCAGGTACTGTTACATCGGCGCTATGCGAAGACCTGGACCTGCCTAGACAATTTTCCGTCATAGACTGTGGTACCCATTAGAACTTCAAATACGAAATTGGAAACAATTCCAGAGTATAATGTCATAAAAATCATCAAAATATCGAATAAAGGGAGGTAATTTTATATGGGGGCTATAGGAAGACTGGAATAGTATGGATAATTTTCTGTAGGTTGTAGTACTCTCTACGCAGTGTAAATATGAATTTTGAAACCGTTCTGTTGAATAATGCAGCCAAAATCTTCAAAATACCGAATATTGAGAGGTACGGATATAAGGGAGGCTAAGCAAAGACCTGGACCTGCATAGACAATTATCTCTCACAGGCTGTACTAGCCATTATGAACTTCAGATACGAATTTTGAAAGAATTCAGGTGAATAGTGTAGCGGAAATCAGCAAAATACTGAATAAAGGGATATACAAAGACCTGGACTTGTATAGACAATATTCTGTGACAGGCTGTAGTACCTATTGGGAACTGCAATTACGAAAATTGAAACAATTCCGGTGACTAATGTTGCTAAAATCATAAAACCGAACGTCGGGAGGTACAGTTATATGGGGGCTATACCTAAACGTGGACCTACAGTGTGAGATAAAACCACTGCAACAAAAGTCAAACGCAATTATTTTTACATTTTTTTTTAAATGTTATTGAATGAAAGCAAAAAATGTCGGAAATAGCATCAAATTTTAGAATAAGTTTAGATTTGTTCGAATTGGTCACCTTTGGCACGAATTATGGCCTTCAAACGGCCAATGAAACCGTCACACGCTGCCCGAAAATTGTTCTGCGGTATTTTGGACCATTCTCGGCGAAGCGCTTGCTGGAGGTGATCGAGACTTTGGTATTGGTCAGTGTCAACCTTGCTTTCCAAAATACTTCAGACACAATATTCCAATGGATTGGTATCCGGAGATTTTGGTGGCCATTGTGCACTGGAAATGAAGCGAGGAACCTCATTTTGTAACAATTCTTGGGTAGCGTGTGCTGAGTGCGATGGTGCTGAGTCCTGTTGGAATGTCCAAGGTATGCGACCAAAATGTTTGCGTGCCCAAGGTTTTAAAACACCCTCCAGAATATTTTCGCGATTATTCCGAATTTATTTTGATGCAATGGTCGCCTAATACGAGCGGAGAGCGACCATCGGCTGTTATGGCGGCCCACATCATCACCATGGCCGCCTCTTGAGTTCTGGTGACCAACCGAAGGTGCTGATATTAGCCCCTATTTCCACGATAAACCTGAGCTATATCCAAATCTAAACCGATCTTGATAAAATTTTGGTAGAGGTATTTCCGAGCTCTATAAAATATCTGGTGCCAAATATCATTGTTGTCGAATGCATATTACGAATTTGATCGACTTAAACACCAATATAGCTATATCTGAACCGATTTTCTCCGAAGACGCTATACTTGCTTCTAGAATGAATTTTACCGGATATGCCGAAATTCGGGTCATTTAGATAGATATTGGCTATTTGGTGAACAATTAACCCGAAATCGATCGAGGATATATGTAGGGGCTAGATCCAAATCTGAACCGATCTTGACAAAATTTGATAGACTTATTTCAGAGCTGTATCTGAAAACTGGTACCCAAGATCATTGTTGTGGAATGCATATTACGCTTTTAAGGACTTTAAACCCTAAATCGGATAAAACATAGATGTGGGAGCTATATCTATATCTGAACCGATTGATACCAAATTTGAAGGACAGGTTTATAGGATGAATTCAGTCGTAGTTGCTCAAATTCAGTCCCTTTCGGCTGATGTTATCCACTTGGTGCACAATAAGCCTGATATCGGATAAATATCCTAATCTGATCCGATCCCGATAAAACTTGATACATCTTTTTCCGAGCAGTATCCGGTACCAAATATCATTCTTCTGGAGTGTATATTACGCATTTGAGGGAATTGAAACCCCAAATCTGATGAAACATATATATGGGACCTATAGCTATATGTGAACCCATTTTCTCCACATTTGATTTGCTTGCTTCTAGACTGAAGTCGGTGGGATTTGCCAAAATAAAGGTTATCTGGATTTATATAAGCCATTTGGTGCACAATTAACCCGAAATCCCTTGAAGATATATGGGAGCCATATCTAAATCTGATCCGATTATCACCAATTTCAATAGGTTTTGCCCTTGAGTCAAACTAATATTCGGATATATATAATATCCGAATATATCCGATAATATAATAATAATAATCGGATAATAAATGCGACCTGCCTTTTTTTCACAATAATAGGTGGACAAACGGACGGACTGACATGGTCTGACGGACTGACATGCGTAAATGGACTCAAAAAGTGGTTCTATAAAGATTCTCAGAAGAAACTATGGGTATATCTTCGCTTCCTTCTCCATGTTACAAAAAAATGCACAAAGACATAATACCCTTACCACTATACGGTGTATGGTATAAAAATATATATTTTGAGAAAATAAGAACAAAATGCAAATATCCAACAACTTTTGAGCACCTTGTCATAATCAACAGATTTATGAGCTGTAGACCTACCACCAACAACAATTCCACTGAAAAAAAAAAAAAAAACATTCACTTTAAACAACTGTGATTTGCAAAACAAAAAACAAAAAATGACACAGAGACTTATCTTTGTTGTCACAACTAATGGATAGAAGTCACAAGTCTCGACAGCAATAATGAAAATACGAATAAATAAAAATAAAAAAAGAATAATTTTTGCACATTTACAGCAGACATTTGTATTTGAAACATGTTTCAGTGTCATATTGTTTTATTGTTTGCATTTGTCTTGTGGAACAATTTCATTTAAACACACAAATACAGTTGTCATAGATACTTTTTCGTGTGTGTATGCAAAACATCTAAATGCATTGCAATATATATACAAGAAAACATATGTCAAACCTTATGTAGATCTTGAGCCACATTTCATGAGAATTGTTTTGTAATGCATGAACTTAAAATTCCTTTGTATTCCAAGGATCAATCGTCTGCACGTGTGGCCTTAGGAATGTTTTATGAACAAATAAAACGTATTTTTCAGTTGAAAACTAAAGTACCGTGTATTCAGCAAAATAAGAAAATTCTTGTGAATAGCTAATATTTCACACACAGAAAAACAGGTGAGACATTTAAAAAAAAGTAAGAAATATGTACTATATATAAAAAATGTATGAAGTATTTATTATCTATCATTGCAATATTTTTTGAAAATAATGACATTTCGATTAAAAATTCGGTATTAATTGTAAGGAATTGCTATTATAGAAATCACCAGGATTCTCCAGAACAATACAGCTGAGGGTATATTCATACTTTGGAGGGTATATTCAGTTTGTCATTCCGTTTGTAACTCATCGAAATAATGTTCTTAGACCCAACAAAGTATATATATTCTTGGTCAGCGTAAAATTCTAAGACGATTTAGCCATGTCCGTCTGTCTATCTGTATGTTGTAATAACGCTATCTTTCGAACGAATTGAGATAGAAGGCTAAAATTTTGCACACATGGTTATTTTACCAGTAAGCAGGTTAAGTTCGTAAATGGGCCATGTAGGTCCACGGTATCATATAGCCCCCATTCAACGTTTTCTCCCGATATTCGGTATTTTGATGATTTTAGCGACATTATTCACCGGAATAGTTTCAAATTTAGCATTTAATGTTCAAAATGAATACTACAGGCTGAGACAGAATTTGAATTTGATGAAATTGTCTGTGCAAGTCCACGTCTTCATATAGCCGCCATATAACGGTACCTCCCAATATTCGGTATTTGAATGATTTTAGTTCATTGTTCACCGTAGTAGTTTTAAATTACGTATTTAGAGTTCGTAATGGGAACTACAGTCTGTTAAAGAAAATTGCCTATGCAGATCCAGGTCTTCGTATAGGCCCCATATATCAGTACCTCCTTATATTCGCTATTTTGACGATTTTAGGTACAATACTCACCATAATTGTTTGAGATGTAGTATTTGATGTTCGTAATGTAAGCTACGCATAGCTCCTATTTAACGGTACCCCTCTATGTACGGTATTTTAATGATTTTGGCTACTTTATTCACCGTTTATTTCAAGTTTCGAATTTGAATATGTAACGGCTTTTGACAAACAATGCCTATGCAGGTGCACGTCGTACGGCTATATTCGTTATTTTTAAAATGGTAACAGAATTTTTGGCGAATGTTATCTTTTTCGAAAATTTTCGAATTCGGTGGAGGGTATTCAAAGTTCGCCCCGGCGGAACTTACTGCTTCTTTACTTGTTTTTTTTTTTTTGTTTTTTGAAAACATGTAAATTGGTTAGGAGATAATTCTCCCCTCTTTCACATTTTTTTTACATTTTCCAAATAAAATTACGTGGAATACGCTGAATTCGATAATACTGATGCTAACAAATAACAAAGAGGATCAAGGACTACTTAAGTCAACAAATGGGTATTTACACCCTACACCACATAGTGGTAAGGGTATTTGCATTTACTAGTAACATGGAAAAGGGAGCGAGATAGACCCGTAATTACTTTTGAGTCTATGAAGATATCACTTTCTTAGTCGATTTATGCATGTCCGTCCGTCTGTCTGTCCCTGTATATTTCTGAACAAAATGCAGTTCTCATTTATTATCCGAATGAGATGAAGTTTTCCAAACAATATTTGATTGGCTTAAGGACGAACCCTATTGAAATTGGTGAGAATCGGATCAAATTTAGATATAGCTCCCATATATATCTTCATCCGATTTCGGGTTAAATGTGCACCAAATGTCCACTATCAGTCCAAATTACCTGAATTTTTGTGCACATGGTACAGACTTCGGCCTAGAAGTAAGTACATTGAATTTTGAAGAAAATCTGTTCATATATAGCTCTAGCTCCCATATATATGTTTCATTCGATTTGGGGGTTTCAGTCCCTAAAATGTGTAATATGCACTCCACAAGAATGATATTTTGTGCCAGATAACTTATGGAGCTCAAAACTGCCTCTATCATTTTATCTAGATCGGATCAAATTATAATAAAGCTCCCATATATATCTTCATCCGATACCAGGTTTATTGTGTACCAAAAAAAAAAAAATAATTTAAGCCCAAATGGACTAAATTTTAGCAATTCCGAGGGAATTCAGACTAAAAGCAAATTTGGTGAATATCGGTTCAGATATAGCTATAGCTCCCATATATGTGTTTTAACCGATTTGATCTTTGTAAGTCTCTCACATAATATGCACACCACAACAATGATATTTAATACCGGACATCAGATACTTCTCGAAAATATGTCAGCCAAATTTTATGGAGGTCGGTTCAAATTTCTATATACCTTCGATATACATATTTATCCGACTTTACGGTTATTGGTCACCATATATGTTACGTTAGCCCAAATTGAATAGATGTTTTCATATTCATATTCATTTTGTCATTTTGTGAAAATCGGTCCGGTATATATAAATTGCTTCAATAATTTTTTTTATACCTTACAACTCTATATGTTGGGCCAAAAATTATGTAACACTTCCAAATATTGGTTTTCCACATACAAAACTGTATATGGCCGTGCGACTGTCCATGTTAATTTGTAATCTCGCTACAGGTCACAATTGTGACCCTATCTCACAAAATTTTACACAGAGGTGTTTTTAAGCTATTTACAGGGTTGCCCATATTCGACGGACCCTTGGGCACTTTGGGCCCATTCCAATCGACGAGGCTTGTCCGCAGGCAACATTCTTTGCGTCAATTGAATTTTGTACGGGAACAAATGCAAATCAATGCGAATAATCCGTTGTAAAGTGGACCGAGCCATGCCCAACTGCTGAGAACGGCGTTTTTGTGATGTTCTTGGGACCTCTCAACACTGGCTCGTACGGCAGCGTTATTCTAGGCCGATCGCCTTGGTCGACTTTTATATGGCCTCTTCGGATTAGAAAGAGCCTTACCAGTCGAAAATTTTTCGTATAAACGCTTAATGGTGTTCTTAGAAGGCGCACTTCTCACATTTTTTAATGTTTTAAAAGCACGTTGAGTTTTCACAATTGACTTCTTCTGTTGAATGTAAATTTCAACTATTTCGCGTGGCGTGTATTGGTTCATGGTAAAAATCTGCTTGGACTGACGCTTCAAACGCGTTAGGTCATTAAGCGATGTGACATCTCTGTCAAAAGTTATGGCGTTGCCAGATGCGTCCGTATTCAACACAACAGAGAACCATATAAGAGAGCAAGTGTAGCATGTCAAAAGCCAAAGCAATTTTTTTTAACTGGCTTTCTACATCTCCGATGTCTGACTGTGTACGCCTACGAAATCGGCATTAATACTAAGATATTAATATGATTTATAGCATTAGGCTGATGGATGGACTTGTTTCTCACAAAAGTTAAGGTAAAATCCGCTAAATGTTCTTCCATAAAAATTCAAAAACTCTAAACCGCGAAATTCTGCGTCGATTGTTTACAATTGTGATTTGTAGAGGAAAGGTGAAGTCCGGAAATAATAGTTGAAAAAATTGAATCGGATCATAGCTGCGATCTTTGCAATGGTTCTAAAATAATGGACAGTTTGACATTTGTATGGACAGATACACTTGGCTTAAATGACTTTACTCCGAGATAGGAATGTGTTAAAACCTTTTGGTCCGTTCAAAGTTACAATGCCCTCATTATGTGGTGTCTGAATATTCGTATCAATTTTTCTCTAGGAATATTTGTTATTAGACAAGTGGCTTTCTTTTCACCTTTTTTTATACCCTCCAACATACTAGTATGGAGGATATTTTAAGTTCGTCACTCCGATTGTTACACATCGAAATAAAAATTATAGACCCAATAAAGTACATATTTTTTTTTTTTTTTTTTTTTTTTTTTTTTTTTTGATCAGCGTAAAATTCTAAGACAATCACGCTACAGTCAAAACGAATAAACATAGGAAGCTAAAATGCTGCACAGATCTGTCTTTTGCCTACAGGCAGATCAAGTTCGAAGATGAGCTATGTCGGTCCACGAGACATCGTATAGCCCCCATATTACGATACCCCCCGATATTCGGTATTTTGATGATTATTGCCACATTTTTCAATGGAATCGTCTGAAATTGTACACAAGGAGTTCTTTATGACTACTTTACCCCCTGACAGAGAATTGTCTATATAGATCCACGATGTCGTATATCCCCCAATAACTGCCCCTTCCGATATTCGGTATTTTGATGATTTTAGTCACATTTTTCAATGGAATTGCCTGAAATTCTACACAAGGAGCTCCGGGTGAGTCCTTTATCCCCTGGAAGAGAATTGTCTATATAGGTCCACCATGTCATGTATCCCCCATATAACGGCCCCTCCCAATATTCGGTATTTTGATGATTTTAGCCACATTTTTAATGGAATTGTCTGAAATTCTACACAAGGAGTTCTTTTTGAGCACTTGACCCCCTGAAAGAGAATTGTCTTATATGTCCCCCATATATCGTATATCCCCCACATATCGGCACCTTCCAATTTTCGGTATTTTTAAAATTAAAAAAAAAAAATTTAGTGAATTTTATTTTTCGAAAATTGGTGGCCCGGCTCGGCCGAACTTACTGCTTTTTTACTTATTTATCCTAATTAGGATGTAGCAATTCCTTTGTATGTAAGTATTGCCTTATACAAGCATAAATCAGTCTGATCTTTTATCAAATTCAACAGCGAAAACGGACGTTGTTCCAACTTTCCATTAGATACTACGAATAGTGCCTGAATCTTCCATTCTGCTGAAGTTACTAAAATCAATGTTTAAGCAGATATCTGTAATTTTTCTTTGTTGACGTAAATAAACGTAAACTCCTACTATAATTACATGGAGAATCTTACAGCTTAAGAATTTGAAGTTAAGTTTCAATAAATGGTGTTACTTATTTGTGTGGACAACTTCGTAATGGGGAAAATAATGTAACATTGCCAATAGACATTATAACATTTTATGCCAATAAATTAATGTTAACCTAACATCATTATGCGCCCTAAAATTTTTCGAAAATAACTCCGAAAAAGAGAGTCCAATTTCGAAAATTTCCGAAAAAGGCTATCTGTACAAGACAGGAATAATGTAGCTATGGAAAAAATTTATTCGGATTAACAGCTGATGTCACTAACCTAACTCACAGCAACGCTAATGTTAATCAAAAAGGAAAATGTTAGCTGAAATATGTTAACAATGTTAGCAACTCCGAAATGCGCAATGTTGCTCTGTTAACATAAATTACACTATCTTTAGTTGAAATAATGCTACGCTCTCGAAAACACATTGAACGCGTAGCGCATTGTCAAAATAAACAATAACCGGGACGATTTTGCAAAAGCATCAAAAACAAACTACGTATATTTCCGACAGAAAACATACACAAGCATACTGTACATATTCCCACATTGGAGATTAGAACGTTTTTTTTTTCGGGATAAAAATACGTAACCTTGAAGTAAAACTTTTGTATGGGCGGTGGTCTGTGCAAATGTATTAACTTAAATGTTTAAATGTGTGTGTGTTTAAATAAATCTTCATTCGAAGGAGGTCGTCGTTGGTATGACACCAAACAATCACAGTGTGTGTGTGAGTCAAGTGTTATCCTTAGCGTAACAACAATAATATCAGGAACAACATTACCAGAAATAACTAAACAACTAGCAAAAATAGTCCATATGACAACATAGCAAAGCAAAAGTCTATACCTCGCTCTTGGGTGGGATTTCGAATGCTGAGAGCATAATTGCCCAATTAACAATTAAAAAACATTGTAAAAGTATCCTTAGGAACCATCATCGACATCCACAAATAAAAATATCCTGCACTTCTTCGACTCTATTAACATCATTAAAAGTGGAAATAAACAATATTCTATATAGAAAACAACTGCGCTGAAAGTGAATACAAGGATATACAACGATACCATTGTTGTTTTTCAAAGCAAAAAATTGTTTCAAAAGCAAAAATATGGAAAAAATTGATACAAAACCAGAAAATATTAGCCGCTGATTCTATGGTATGTATTGAAAATATAATTTCAATGTTGCACTATGTGATATGTGGTATTATTAATATAATACATGCATTGAGCTTTAATACCGAAATTCACATAAGCTTAACTGGGTCCAAAAGATAACAACACTTGGAAATATTGATTCGAGCACCACTGAGTAGATTGAGCTATATGTATCTACACGTCTGTCTGCCCATCTTCGATTGAGATCATTCTACAGGAGGCAATTTTACATGCGGCCAGGCCTACGGTCAATATGGAAGCCCATAATTTTTGGGGATAATGCCAAATATTTAGGGGATGAATGGAGCGAAAATTTTTTTTTTTTTGCAGTCGATCTTCACGTTGCATTTATAGACTATAGGGACGCAATTTTATATGGGTGTAGAGTTTATAACAGGAAATAAACCTTTAAGTCTCGGTGACCATCTGAAAATATTCATCTGGTCTTTTGTATGAGGAATATTAAAGAAGTCCACTTAATCGGTAATATTCACAAATTCGTGAGAGATAATTGAGATAATTTGTTTTTTTTGTAAAAAAAAAAATTAAGTTAAAAAAATATCAGTCGTTTTTTTCACCAATATTCGTTTATTAAACAAATAGTCATTTTTATATCTGACATAAGTCATAAGTCTAGACTAGACATAAGTCTAGACTATATCCACTATTTCCTTTAATTTATATCGGATATGTGATAACACTAGGAAAATGTCGGGAATAGCATCAAATTTTAGAATAAGTTTAGATTTGTTCGAATTGGTCACCTGTGGGACTTATTATGTCCTTCAAACGCCCAATGAAACCATCACACGATGCCCGAATGTTGCTCTGCAGTATTTTGGTTCATTCACGGTGAAGCGCTTGCTTGAGGTGATCGACACTTCGTTATTTTTTAGTGCCAACCTTGCTTTCCAAAATACTCCAGACATAATAGTCCAACGGATTTGTATCTGGAGATTTTGGTGGTCATTGTGTGCTGTAAATGAAGCAAGGAACCTCATTTTGTAACCATTCTTGGGTGGCGCGTGCTGAGTGCAATAGTGCTGAGTCCTGTTGGAATGTCGAAGGTCTGCGGCCAAAATGTTAGCGTGTTTAATACATATTGATAATACATATTTTCTATATAATAATCGACATTTATTCTGAAGCCACGGTCGAATAATACGAGCGGAGAGCGACCATCGGCTATTGAGTTCTGGTGGCCAACCGAAGGTGCACATTTTCAGCTAACATCTTTGGCAAGTAAACACGATCATTTAGTTTGTTTACAAAATGTCCAATCGTTGTCCAATCTTTTCTCATAGGAGAAAACCAAATTCGGCGGTTCACCACTTTCGTACGAGCGAAGCAACTTTTTAGCACTTTTGAGTCCATTTTCTTTCTATAGCGGTGTATGTTCTTGCACTTTTTGAAATTTCAATGGCTTTACCACGAGCTCATATTTCAATATTTGCCAATGGAATATTGTGATATATTCAGCTCACGAGTCATTTTTTGGCCATTGCGACGCGGATTTCGATCAAGTCGCTTCATTATTTTACGAACCATTTCTGCTGATGTTGCTGTTTTCTTCCTTCCACTTCCTTGACGTTGGGCTACGCTACCAGTATCACGGTACAAAAAAAGATTTATTCACATTTAAATGCTGGATTGCTCCAACGATAGCCTCTTGTGTTTTTCCAGCCAAATATAAATAAATCGGACTATTACGCTTGAATTCCATCACAATTACCTTCTTCTCTGGAAAATTCTCACCAAAATGCTTTTGTACCTTTGCAAACAGTATAATGAGCTGTCACTGGAATAATTTTAACAGCTGTCGGACGAGTGGCTTACATATGGCAGCAGTCTAAAGTTGGTTGCAATTTTTTCATCTCACCCTGTATCTTCAATCGATTTCGGGTTAATTGGGCACCAAATGCACCATATCAGTCCAAATTACCTGAATTTTGGCACATTCGACCTAATTCATCAAGTACATCAAATTTGCCAAAAATCGGTTCAGATGTAGCTATGGCTCCTACATATATGTTTTAGTCGATTTGCGGTTTTAAGTCCTTCACAAGCGTAGTAGGCCCTTCACATCAATGATATTTGGTATAAGATATCAGATACATCTCAGAAATGAGAGTTTATTATACCCTACAACACTGTGTGTTGGGGGTATTATAAGTTTGATTAGGCCAAAAATTATGTAACACCACGAAATATTGATTTCCCACATAGGAAAGTATATATGGATCTTCCTATCTCGCCGAGCTGAGTCGATCTAGCTATGTATGTCCGTCCGTCCGTCTGTCCGTCTGTCCATGTTAATTTGTAATCACTCTACAGGTCGCAATTATGGTCCGATCTTCACGAAATTTAAAATGGAGGTGGGGCTAGGGTCAGAATAGAACCCTATTTGGTGATTATCGCATAATATTTAGGGGTTGAAATGGACCAAAAACTGAAAAAATTCCTGATTTTGCACTTGCTCTACAGGTCGTAATTATAGACCAACATAGAATTTCGCATGTAGCTAGAGTTTAGGGCGGAGAAGAAGCCTACCCATTTGGGTGGTCATCGGATAATAATTAGCGGGTAAAATAGACCATATCTTTTTGTTGAAAAAATTCAAAATTTTTCATTAAACCACGAATATTTTAAATCCCGTAATATGTTTATCAAAGAAGATATGCTTGAAAAATCTCTTATATGTCGAGAACGGCTGAACTGATTTCGACAGTTCTCATTAATTCAGAATGGCCTCTTGGCAGGAAAGAAAAAACTTCTAAAAAAATCGCCTAAAAATATCTCTCTAAAGATGAAAATATTGATTTTGTAAAATTTTCTCATATTTTTTCAATTTTGTCATACTTTTGGCATATTTTCATTTTGAATTAAACATTTGGTAATATTTCTACAGCTAACAAAACTAAGTAGTTAGGATATCAGGATATCATATACAGATCGCATTTATGGCCCGATGCTTACGAAATTTTGCATGGAGATAAGATGAGGGTCAAAATAAAAGCCTATTCTTTTTGGAGATGATCGCCATATATTTAGGGGTTGAAATGGACCAAAAAATTGCAAAATTGCCAGCAGGTCGTAATTATCGCCCGATCCTCACGCACATTTGAATGGGGGTTACCGGACATTGCAAAAGCCAAGCTGTTTTGGATGGCCATCCAAAAATAATCAATGTGTGAAGGAGTTTGCCAACTTTTGTAGACAAAATACAAAAATGTCCATTCCAGTGACTTTTTGGAGAATTTACTTCTGACTATTTCGTTAACGCTGATTTCGTTGAAGAATATAGTCAAATGGCTGTATCTCATATAGATGCGTTTCAGTCAAAAACCAATAATAAATGTTAATCTTTTGCCACTTCTGAGAGATTATAGGTATTTTGGAAATATTGGTTCCAGATCTAGGAAGACCATTTAGTGCAACATCTACCAATAAATTGGAAATTAGCAAATTAGTTTAAGTTGCTATTATTCAAAAATTAGAGAACCAAACCTGATGGTTTTCTTTTATTATTTGTCACAATATCTTGAGGAATTCTTTCGAGTATCTCGCCTATATAAACTGTATCGTTTATTACAGTGTTGTAGGGTATTCAACGGTCGGCCCCGCTCGACTGTAGCCTTTGCTTACTTGTTTTTTTTTAAGTTTGGTTCAGAGTTGGAGATGACTTCCATATATATTCAGGTTTTTGTGTACCAAATGGCTAATATCTGATCAAATGGGCCTAATTTTGGTACTTCCGACGGAATTCATCCTAGGAGGAAGTACTTGAAATTTTGGTGAAAATCGGTTTAGATATAGCTATAGCTTCTATATATATGTTTCATCCGATTTGATATTAAAGTCCCTAACATGCATAATATGCACTCCACAACCTGATATCGGCCACGGCTCTGAAAAAAGTGTTTCAAATTTCAAATAAAATCGGTTCAGATTTGCATTTATCTGCCATATATATCTCGTTCGATTTCGGGTTAATTGTGCATCAAATGTCCAATATCAGTCCAAATGACCTGAATCAAGTACATCAAATTTAGAGAAAATCATCCCCATACAGTTTTAGCTTCTATATATATATATATATATGTCCAGAGACAGTTTCGGGGACAGCAAAATAATTAGAATTTGAATGGATTTTATAATAGTACTTTCTTCAATATACAGGTCTAACTCGATTTCGATTCAACATTTTTAATTGCTAGGCTTGTGGGGCCCTTGATATATCTTGTGACATATTTGGGAACATTATATACGTTGTGGTAATTTTGAACCATTGTCCTTCAAACATTCACAACGTATAAGATCAAATGGGTTGCCACCAAATTGTTAAATTTATGTAGCATTGCGTCATTTTATTATCGGCGTTGATAGAAAACGAATCAGGCGCTGAGAAAATTAGACAAACAGCTGACAAACTGAACTAGTCTGGTTCTAGTTCACATCGTTCCTTTCTCGGAAATGAATTGAACTCGTTTGTTTTATCAAAACACAACACAACATTTTACAAACATTTATAAAATAAATTCAATTAAAACTAGTCCGCAGGTGTTGAAGCAAAATAAAATACCCTACAATGGCATTACCCAGGAAGCTGGTGAAATAATGATAACCTTTCCTTCCGTTATCACGCTGGTTTTAATCATGGCTTCAATGGAACCGAATCTACAAATTTTGCATTGAAACGTTGGATTGAATATGGCAAAAGAGCTTCAATATGTCACTGCCGCAAGGACATGGTGAAAATCTCAATGGAAACGTTTGTGAAACGTTTTCAGCCGATAATTGGTTGAGAGGTGTTGACTACGGTTGTCATCCAGAGTACCCGGACAAAATTTGTCCAGCGCCACCACCCACCATTAATGAATATACATATTTGAAGAGAAAATCCTCCGAATGTTCAGAAAGTTCACAGCAAAAACGTGGTTGTTCCCTAGCTTTGCGGGATGATGCGACAATTTCAAATACTTTGGAAATGGAAAACTCACTCGACGATGGTGGTATGCACTCGGAACACCATTTATTGAAAAAAGTCCCTACCTTAAAGCTGCATAAAATCAATGTAGATTCCAATGATTCACCACAAAGTACTGGTGGTGGTGGTGTTATATAAAAGTCCATTGACTATAATGCTACTGTGGCTGTACAAATTCAACTTATATGGAATGCGTTGCCATGTCCGACAGTTGGAAAAAATCTTCTCACTAATGGTTTTATAAAAAATACCAAACGTATGCGTTTTCAAACTAAAACCATACTCTTGAGTCTTTATTATACCCTTCACCACACTGTGGTACAGGGTATTATGTCTTTGTGCATATGTTTGTAACAGGCAAAAATAATCGAGATAGACCCATGGTTCCTTTTGAGAATATGCATAGAATCACTTTCTGAGTCGATTTATGCATGTCCGTCCGTCTGTCTGTCCATGTTAAATTGTAAACAAAGTACAGGTCGCATTTATGATCCGAATTGGATGAAATTTGGCATAAGTCACTTATTTGGCCCAAGGACGAACCCTATTGAAATTGGGAAAAATCGGTTCAGATTTAGATATAGCTCCCATATATATATTTAACCGATTTAATGTAAACGGTCCCTATATATCTTTCGATTTGCACGAAATTTGGTACAGCCTAATCATTTAGGTCTAGAATGATGTCTGCCAAGTTTCGTGAAATCGGTCCAGATTTAGATATAGCTCCCATATATAGTTTCGTCCGATTTCATGTAAATGGTGTACCAAAATCCCTATATATACTTCGATTTGCACGAAATTTGGCATAACGTACTGAAGTGAGCCTAGAGTGGTGTCTGCCAAGTTTTGAGAAAATCGGTTCAGATTTAGATATACCTCCCATATATAGTTTCGTCCGATTTCATGTAAATGGTGCCCCAAAGTCCCTATATATCTTTCGATTTGCACGAAATTTGGCACAACGTACTGAATTGAGCCTAGAGTGATGTCTGCCAAGTTTTGAGAAAATCGGTTCAGATTTAGCTATACCTCCCATATATAGTTTCGTCCGATTTCATGTAAATGGTGCCCCAAAGTCCCTATATATCTTTCGATTTGCACGAAATTTGGCATATCGTTCTGAATTAAGCCTAGAGTGATGTCTGCCAAGTTTCGAGAAAATCGGTCCAGATTTAGAGATAGCTTCCATATATAGTTTCGTCCGATTTCATGTAAATGGTGCCCCAAAGTCCCTATATATCATTCGATTTGCACAAAATTTGGCATAACGTACTGAATTGAGCCTAGAGTGATGTCTGCCTTGTTTCATGAAAATCGGTCCAGATTTAGATATAGTTCCCTTTTATTATATATTGATTTTAAGTAATTGATGCACCAAGGAACCAATAGGCTGATAGGAACAAAACGTTCTGAAATTAGTATAACCTAACCTGTGACAAATTTGTTTGAAATCGCTTAATATTTGGATAGAGCTTCCATATATATATTTTCGACCGATTTCAAGTAAATTGACATCAAATTTTGCACAACGTACAAAATTGAGCATAGAATTACGTAGTTGCGTTTTGTAGAAGTACAGACATAGCCCAACGGATGACCTATTTATATTTGTTTGAAGTCGATTTACATACTTTATGGATAGATCTAGGTAGAGTCACATTTAGATAAATATCACATATTTTATTTCATCCAATTTCATGTTAATAGTCCTGTTTAATATACCCATAGTGGTGAAGGGTATCATAAAGTCGGACCCGTCCGACTTTACTACTTTCCTTACTGGTTTTTTGTTATATATTTGTGTGAATTAATTAATGTTCTTTAGTTTTTGTATAAATCGGAGAACTTTATTTTGATATATTATTAAAATAAATGTTGAGAAATAATCAAAAAATTTGTTTGCAAATTCACAAGTTTTTCTCTTGTGTATGAATACAGAAAAACATCCCCTATTTATTATACCCTTCACCACACTGTGGTACAGGGTATTATGTCTTTGTGCATATGTTTGTAACAGACAAAAGGAAAGGAGATAGACACATGGTTCCTTTTGAGGATAGGCATGGATCACTTTCTGAGTCGATTTATGCATGTCCGTCCGTCCTTCTGTAGATGTTAAATTGTAAACAAAGTACAGGTCGCATTTATGATCCGATTTGGATGATATTTGGCACAAGTCACTTATTTGGTCCAAAAACAAACCCTATTGAAATTGGGAAAAATCGGTCCAGATTTAGATATAGCTCCCATATATAGTTTCGTCCGATTTCATGTAAATGGTGTACCAAAATCCCTATATATCCTTCGATTTGCACGAAATTTGGCATAACGTACTGAAGTGAGCCTAGAGTGATGTCTGCCAAGTTTTGAGAAAATCGGTCCAGATTTAGATATAGGTCCCATATATAGTTTCGTCCGATTTAAGGTAAATGGTGCACCAAAGTCCCTATATATCATTCCATTTGCACGAAATTTATATATAGTATATAGTAGGCATATAGTACTGAATTAGGTCCAGAATGATGTGTGCTAAGTTTCGTGAAAATCGGTTCAGATTTAGATAAATCTCCCATATATAGTTTCGTCCGATTCTATGTAAATGGGGCACCAAAGTTCCTATATACCTTTCGATTTGCATGAAATTTGGCACAGCGCACTGAATTAAGACTAGAATGATGTACGCTAAGTTTCGTGAAAATCGGTTCAGATTTAGATATAGCTCGGATGCGGGAGTTACACTTAATTATTAACAGGTGCTTAGGTATTCAAATATTATTTAGTAAACCATTACCACACTGGAGGGCGGAATATAGGGGTGATCGCTTTGAAATGCTCCATGAGGTTGCAGTTATGGTCAAGGACAACGCCTTTAATTTTCGGTGATGATCAGATAATAATTTTGGGCTGAAGTGGACCAAAAACTTATTTTTTGTGTTTTTACGAGTCGATTTGTAGGCCACAGGCCGAATAGCACAACACAACCCACGGTGAAGGGAATCTAGACAAGCACTTAGAAGGGCTGTACTGAATATTTGTTTACCTCTAGTCGGCCAAGAGGGTGCAAATATTGCGAAATATTGCTCAAGCTCAGAATATAGAACTACAGGAATTCAAATTTTCGTTGAAGTTGTGTAGGGTATCATATGGTCGGCCCCGTTCGACTATACTGCTCGGCTCACTTGTTTTTAATCTATTTTTTTTTTACTTATGGCTAAATATCCTCCGTCACTTCAAAATTTTTATTTCCGCCTCAAAAAAAATCTTCCCAAAAAAATAAAAACACAAAATTATTAAGTTTATGGCAATAAATAAATTAATTATACAACAACAAAAAAATATAAAAAATGTTTTATTATTATTAATTGGGTACTAAAAAACCGATTGGATTATTAGGATTCGAGAAATGCGTTTAAGAATCACTATTGCCGTCACTTGATGCTGACTCAATTAATCGGCTATATCTTCAAGAGTAGATCGGAATAACAAAAAATATGACACCGAGAATGGGGGCCTTTGGTGCACCTTTTACATAAAATCTGACAAACTATATATGAGAGCTATATAAAATCTGAATCGATTTTCTCGAAACTTAGCACATATCATTCTGGACCTAATTCACTACCCGGTGCCAAATTTCGTTCAAATCGAAATATATGAAGGGACTTTGATTTTCTTTTCGCGGTCTTCAAAGTCTCTTTATAGTATCCAGAGTTTTATTAAGTTGATTGAAATAAGTAGTGAATATATTTTCATTTATAATTTTGTTTTTTAATTTTTTGGTTCAACATTACAACAACATTTTTGACATTTATAAACCGATTGGATTATTAGGATTCGAGAAATGCGTTTAAGAATCACTATTGCCGTCACTTGATGCTGACTCAATTAATCGGCTATATCTTCAAGAGTAGATCGGAATAACAAAAAATATGACACCGAGAATGGGGGGCTTTGGTGCACCTTTTACATAAAATCTGACAAAACTATATATGAGAGCTATATAAAATCTGAATCGATTTTCTCGAAACTTAGCACATATCATTCTGGACCTAATTCACTACCCGGTGCCAAATTTCGTGCAAATCGAAATATATGAAGGGACTTTGATTTTCTTTTCGCGGTCTTCAAAGTCTCTTTATAGTATCCAGATTTTTATTAAGTTGATTGAAATAAGTAGTGAATATATATTCCCTTCTTACGTTTATAAATTGAAAGGCTTTTTCGCGGTTTTTCACTATTTACATTGTGTTTTCGTTGCATCGGGGGTTCACAATAATCACACAACACCACGTGTGTATACAAAGTTCAATAAGTTGTCGTTTTTAAACGACATTTAATACACATTCATATAAAATTCCATAAGTACCCACCTCAACCACCCAACAGAAATAATATAATCGATTTCATTTCCATTGCTTTCCCTTACTATATACTTCATATAATCCATTGAAAAGCTTATTTCCCCAATTTCAGGATACCAGTCTTATCGGTTCAACCAAATACAAACAGTATCAAATTTAGTACACAGTAGTACGAACCCAACCCACTTAACCCAAACATACACCCCACAGTGATCCTAAATCCAAGTTTCAGGATTCCAACTCTATTGGTTCACCCACGATTCAAATTGTACCAAATTTAGTACATAGTTGTACCAATTTGCAAAACTTCTTACATGCCCAAATCCTACACCCCCACAGTCATCCTTAATACAAGTTTCAGGATTCCAACTTTATCGGTTGACCCACAATTCAAATTGTACTAAATTTAGCACACAGTAGTACGAATTTCCAAAACATCCTACTTAACCAAACCAACACCGCCACAGTGATCCTTAATCCATGTTTCAGGATTCAAACTCTATCGGTTCACCCACAATTCCAATTGTACCACATTTAGTGCACAGTAGTACAAATTTCTAAAACTTCCCACATATCTTAATCTTACACACCCACAGTGATCCTGAATCCAAGTTTCAGGATTCCCTCTATCGGTTCACCCACAATTTAAATTGTACCAAATTAAGTACACATTAGTACAAATTTCTAAAATTTCCTACATATCTCAATCTTACACCTCCTCCTTAGTAGCCAAAAGTATTAATTTCTTAAACCGAATCCTGAACCTAATCCTACACCTCTGCAATGATCCTGACTCCAATTTTCATTGTTCCCGCTTTATCGGTTCACCCAAATCTAAATTGTACCAATTATAGTCCGATTTAGTACTTTTCGTACACATAAGTAAACAATTCCAAATTACGTACAAATCTCAATCCGACGGTAATGTTAATTTCAAATTTCAGGATTCCAGCTCGATTTGTTCCTCCGAAAAAAATTTGTACCAAATATATTACTTTTCGTACCCATGAGTCACTCTTTCAAAACAATCTCTTTAAATAGACCCTACATCTCAACCCTAATTCGCATTTCAAATTTTTAGCTCAATTCATTCACATGCTACGAAATTGTACCAAATTTAGAACTTTTCGCATACTTATAGTTCGAATGTCCAAAAAACTCTTTGCTATATATATTTTACACTCCATCAGTGACCCTCATTTAAAATTTAAGAGTTCTACCTTTACCGGTTCGCCAAATACAAATGTTATCTTATTAGTACTTTTTGTACCATTCTAGTACGAATTTCCGAATTCATTACATATATCATATATAGCATATACCTGTTACTTCGTTAGCGAATGTGGGAATAATTTAAACATATATTAACATATTATGTTATTTTCACAAAATACTGCATATGTCAGAAAAACAAATAAATCTGCACATTAATATCTACCATAAAATGAATTTGAGTACCATTTAGTACTCCGCAACCATCCAACAAACTTCCTGCATACCCCGATCCTACACCCCCACAATGATTCCAAATTTGAGAATTTCAAATCTATTGGTTCACCCACAATTCAAATTGTACCAAATTTACTACACAATAGTACCAATTTCCAAAATTTCCTACATACCCCAATCCTACACCTCCACAGTGACCCAAAATCCATGTTTCTGATTCCAACTCTATAGGTTCACCCACAATTCAAATTGTACCAAATTTAGTACACAGTAGTACCAATTTCCAAACCTTCCTACATACCCCAATCCTAAACCCCCACGGTGTTCCTAAATCAAAATTTCAGGATTCCAACTCTGTTCTGTTCACCCACCATTCAAATTGTACAAAATGTAGAACACAGTAGTACCAATTTCCAAAACTTCCTACATACTCCAATCCTACACTCCACAGTGATCTTAAATCCAAGTTTCAGGATTCCAGCTATATCGGTTCACCCACAATTCAAATTGTACCAAATTTAGTACACAGTAGTACCAATTTCCAAAACTTTCTACATACCCCAATCCTACACCTCCACAGTGAAACAAAATCCAGGTTTCTGATTCCAAATCTATATGTTCACCCACAATTCAAATTGTACCAAATTTAGAACACAGTAGTACCAACTTCTAAACCTTCCTACATACCCCAATAATACACCTCCACAGTGTTCCTAATCAAAATTTCAGGATTCCAACTCTATCTGTTCACCCACAAATCAAATTGTACTAAATTTAGTACATAGTAGTACCAATTTCCAAACCTTCCTACATACCCCAATCCTACACCTCAAAATTTCAACATTCCAACTCTATCGCTTCACTCTCAATTTAAATTGTACCAAATTTGGTACACTTAGTACAAAATTCTAAAACTTCTTACATACCCAACCCCACAGTGATCCCAAATTCAAGTTTCAGAATTTCAACTCTATCGGTTCACTCATAATTCAAATTGTACCAAATTTAGTACACATTAATACAAATTTCTAAATCTTTTACATATCTCAAGCTTACACCTCAACAGTGATCCTGACACCAAATTTAATGATTCTAGCTCTATTAGTTCACCTAAAAATCAAATTGTACCAAATATAGTACCATTTAGTGCTCATAAGTATTAATTTCTTTAAGTTATTGTAAATAAGTAAGTATTTTTTGGGTACTGTATTTAGTTATTATAAGTTTTCGGTCGGTTTTATATTACCATGAAGTGAATTAAGAAATGACAAATTAAATGAAATGAGTACACGAAAACGGCTAAAGATGTATTTTATAAAAAATATATATAAGTACTATAATAATAACATAAGCCAAAATAAATTAATAATGAATATTTTTATTCATAAAAAAACACGTTTTCAATACTTATTAAGAATAGGCTTTAAATTTAAATTAATCGTCAATAAAAATTTTACAGCATTCATAGAATTAATAAAACATGATAAAAATATTTTGAAATAAAATTATTGTAATTGTGTGTGCGTGTGTGTGAACATATCCCATACATGGGCAAGAGTATTTCATATGCATGAAAAGCTTATATCACTAAAAAAAGTAAGAAACACTGGGTCCGTGGAATGTTGTGGCGGTGACTGTGTGTTGAAAGTGGGGAAATCTGAAAAACAAGCTGTTAGAAACAGATTATAAATTAATACTAAAACTTGTTACCAAATTGTTTAATTTCCTCGAACGGCAACTTTTTTTCGCTGGTTGTCTATCCATGTTTTTAATTGAGCCGGTGTTCTTTTACATAGGCAGATATTTTTTTCTATAGCTGCTGCACATTGCTTTATGGAAGGCAACTTCTCCAAGGCCAAAATATCTCCAAATGTTTCTTTAACGGAATCAATTTCAGCACTGCTCCACCTCTTGCGTATTGTCCGTCCGAAAGGGGATGCTAAAATATTGAAAATATTGTTATTTGTGTAGTACTAAGTTGGTTAAAATACAGCTAAGTAATCAAAAATATTAAGAATTATAGTTTCTACAATTTTTACTTACTACTACGTCTCTTCGGTTTTACCATATCTGTTTCTGAATCTTCAGAGTTTTCCTCCAAACCTTCATATTGCATACTCCCTTCGTTATCAGAAACTATATTTCTATTAGAATTACTAGTTTCGATACTATTTTGCAAATTGCACCCAGCAGCCGATAATAAAATTTTTGACACGCTTGTAATTTCGGCTACTGGCACCGGTACCCTATATATGCTTTTGTGGATGTCTTTGTGGTGGCCTAAAAAGTTAGCAAGTCTATCAACCGTCGATTCTTGCACGTTCAGCAATGAGGTATATGTTGCTATGTGTTTTTCGCAGTTTTGTGCCTCTAAGTGTATCGGGAATCAATGCTCCACACTCTGATGCAAATTTTCTCAGCAAAGGACATGCTCTGCAGTAACTTTTTGCTAAGCTGGACTTACCAGGCGCACTAAATATATATGGATTTGTCTTGGAAATGCCAGCCTTTTCTCTGAATTTAAGAATAATGTTAATGGACTTAATACACAGTGGGTCGAGCAAAACGCTCACGGTTCTTCCTAACTTTCCCCGTAACGTGATTCGAACGAATTGTTTGGCGAAATTAATGGATTGTTTAGAGATATTTTCCAACATGCCAGCTTCTACACAATCAGTTATTTGTTCCTTTTTATTAAAGTTTTCAATTGTTAACCTTTCAATTTCCCCAGCTCTTCGTCGATTGAATACTTGGATAAATATTAATGTAGATTCCAAAAGTTTTTTCCAGGAAATGAAATTGTAGTTTAAGCATAATTCGGCGAAGGAATCAAGCATTATAGTTCTTAAATAATCATACAAATTTTGATATCGTTTTTACTTGGCAAGTCATTAGTTTTTGTCCTTTTCCGATTTTCGAGATCTTCCAGAGCTTTTTTGTTGATTTGTACGGGTGTTTCCTCTACCCAAAGAGAAATAAAATTGTCTAAGTTACATTTAGAATCTTCATTTTGACATTTAATAAATTCATTTCGTTGTATCCGTGCGCATTTTTTATTAAAGATGACAAGGATGTGGCAACAGCTGGCGTTGCGAATCCTTTATCAAAGGTCCACTTTGCTGTTTTTCGAAGTGCCTCAATAGCATTATCGAACAAATATGGTTTGAATATATCTTTCAATTCGGATATCTCCGGCACAATTTTCATAAATTCTATTTTAAATCTACCCAAAAGGCGCATGTTTGCTCGGATTTGATCATGGTGGTGACTTTGAGAAAGTTTTTCGGATAATCTGTTACCATATCGGATAATTAATTCGTCGAAACGTATTGCTTTGGTTATGTTATCATTTCGGAGAACAGGAAATATCGTTGTTTTCATTGCAGGACTCGCAACATGGTGTATATATTGAGTTAATTTTCGCCCTTCAATAAAATTTGATCTGGAGTTGTGTTTTTGAACACATTTCCTACTGTGTTGTCGTGATGCAAATTTTGTATAAAATCCTTTACATTTTGGACAGCATATATAGTCGTCGGCTTTTCGGTTTGTTTTTTGTTGTTGTCGTCTAGATACAATTAAAATACCAGTGTTCTGATCACTGCATGTATTGTGTATGAAATCTCCTTGTTTTCGAATGTCTTCAATTAATTTTAAACGTTCTTTGCTCAATTTGGGAAGTGCCATTGCTTGTTTAACTAGATTTTCGTTTTATGTTTTAAGAATAAATGTCGAGCAATTTTGCACTGCAATGTTTTGCAATACATGCAAAAATGTCTTTTTAGTTTTGATTTTGAAAACGGAACTCTTAACGAATCTATCTGAATTGGAGCGGTGTTAACTTCTACAATGGAACTTGTATTTACTGTTGTATTTTGTAAAGATGAATCCGGTAGGTATTCTGACACAGATTTGTCATTATATGGCATAGAGGAATCAAAACTTTCTGTAGCCAACGTACTTCTATTACCTGATGATTTAATAGCAGTAGAATTTTTTAGTCGTTGGGTTTTAAGCACTGCATTTTTAAAAGAAACAGATTCGCCACTTGATGAAGTTTCATCCCACGTTGACTCTGAAGTGTCCGACAATATATGATCACTTTGTTTGGAATGATTTTCAGATGAAGGAATTTCAATACCAGTCACTTTCGTTATAACAGGCTCCGATTCGTCTAGTAGTGTGTCATTTTTGTTACTTTTAGAGGGATTATAATCTTTCGAGTTCATCGTGCTTTTTTGTAAGACTGTAGAGTTCTTAAGATGCCCTTGTTTTTTTGCCAAACTTACGTCAAAAGCATTTAAAGAACATTCACTACCAGAATTATATATTATTTCGTGATTTCTTACATATGATGAATAATTTGAATCTTCTCCCGATGTTTCGTGATGGTTTTTATTTTGTAGTTCCATTGAATTGTCATTTATAATTTCTGGTTCTGAACTCTTCTGGACATTTGTTGTAGAATTTGGTATACATTTATTTACTTCATATGTAGGCTTTTGGTCTACATGTTTTGAGTGACTTTGTCTTCTTTTCATTCGCTTTAATTCCAGAAGTTTCTTTTTGTCATCTATAGAAAAACTTTTTTTTATTTTGCTCGTATATAATTTGTTTACATCAGATATTCAAATACTTTAAATGTTTAAGATCGTCAATAACAACAAAAGGGTTATGCGCTAGTATGCAATTAAAAAATTATTTTCAAAGTAGTGTTTTCTTCATAACAAATTTATATTATGAAATGTGGAAAATTATATATAAATTTATAAATGTTTTATCATTTTTCTGTATATTAATGACAATCTCAGACACCTTGTATTTATATTTTGAAGTAATCATATGTGTATGTAAAACATGTGTAGTGTAAATTAAATTCCAAAACGATAACGTCATGGTACTTCCAAATATAGTAAAATGATTAGTTGTGAATTAAAATTATCATCATTGTGTCGAATATGTCTACGCTAAATAACTGTTTGGGAAGCAATATATGTTTTTGTTCAATAGTGTATATGTCTTATTTTTAAAAGTAATATACAAAATCCATATATTGATTGACGAACTCACCATAAGATGCAATTAGTTTTGCAGAATAAAAACCACCTCTATATTTCACAACACAATCACTGCCTTGGAGTTGTGTTATAGTTTTTGAGTTAATAACAAAATAATCATCAGTGTCGTAAGCAACCAAGCTAAAGTTTTTAGGCTGTAAACAATGAAAATGTTAATAAAACTACGCAACAACAGTTACATCATGGGTAGGCATAGATATGGGTTATATAACATATTCCAAGTAAGGTTTTATAATCAGGTGGTTCTTGTTTGATTATTTTATTTAGAATAAGAAGGTAAATAAAAACTACTTCTTTTCTTTTCAAATATCTCTTATATGTATTAAACAAGAGAAGAACTACACATATTTGGAATCTATATATGAACCAATTTGATCTAAACTTATTGCATATCTATACCAATTCGTGCAAATTTATAACTAAATCGAATATAATTTATTTTAACTGAAAAATTGTGCAGGTTCTTGTAAAAATATATATACTAACTTACCTTTGTAACATTTCATTATTTATGGACGATGACATATTTGTATAGAATCCCTTACAGTTTCCATCGCTTGTGATGAATAAGTATTCTTTTGTTTTGGCTGTGTTTCTTGCCTTTGGCTTCGTCTTCTTTTATATTCTTTAAATTAGAAAGTTCTTCCTTGTTGTCTAGGAAATGAAACTGTCAATATAACTTTAAATACACCTCTTACATTAATTTACCGCTTTTTGCTATTATCGTTCCCAGATAGGATCCGCCTTTGTATTTAAAAATATATCCGTCCCCGTCAAATGGTTTGGTTTTTTTTGTGTCTACGACACAAAACTCGCCATAATTATATGACACTAATGAAAACATACTATATAAAACAAAAAATAAAAATATAATCGAAAAGCGATAATAATGCTGTTAATATTGATGTGAGAACCAAACTAAAATATTTTCAAAAAATTTATGTTTTAGGTTGATTTTCGGCTTCTCCTGATGCTTGAAAACATATTCTTTAAAAATTTTCGCCTTCTGTCGATGCTTGAAAATTTTTTTAAAGAATCCACGTCTTGTGTTGTTTTTGAAAATTATTTTAAAAAAACCTACGCCTTGTGTTGGTTTTATATATTTTATAATATATTTTTAAAACAATCCATCCTTTGTATTGGTTCTTGAAAAGTAGTTTAATAAATCCAAGCCTTCTCCTTGTCCTTAAAAAATATTTAATAAATCCATTGACTTGGATTTTTTTTAAGAATATTTGTTCAAGCATCAACAAAATAGATGTTTTTTTGAGAATATTTGTTCAAGCATCAACAAAAGTCGTGCATTTCTTTAGGAATATTTTTACAAGATTTTTTCACAAATATTTTTACGTATTCCTTGAAAAATCTTCTTAAAAAAATATACGCATCAAACAATATTGAAAAAAATCCTTTTTTTTTAATAAAAAAATCAAGCGTGAACTTTTTTTTAAAAATTTAAGAAGCAAAAATATTTTCAAAGACGTGGATTTATTAAATAATATGTTCAAGAGCGTGGATTTATTAAATAATATTTTCAAGGACGTGGATTTATTAAAAATGGTTTTCAAGGGCGTGGATTTATTAAAAACTATTTTCAAGGACGTGGATTTATTAAAAATTATTTTCAAGGACTAACTGAAGGCGAGGGTTTATATAAGAATATTTTTCAAGGCCAACTGAAGGCGAGGATTTATTACACAACATTTGTCGAAGGATTCTTATAAATATTTTTAATTCTTGAAATCTTTAAAAAATTCTAGCATCAAAAAATAGTTTTTAAAAAATTCTTAAAAAATCTACGTTGATGCTTGAAAAATATTTTTTCACAAATATTTTTACGTATTCCTTGAAAAATCTTCTTAAAAAAATATACGTATCAAAAAATATTTAAAAAAATCTTTTTTTAAATAAAACCAGTAAGGAAAGGACGAAAGTCGGACGGGCCTGACTATATGATACCCTACACCACTCTGTGTATATGCAGGAGGTGCTATTGGAACAACATAAACTCAAATAAAAACATAAACTAAAAACAAACTAAACTTAATGCAATTTGGACTAAATTCAGTAGCCTGTGCAAAATGTCGTTGCAATCTGACACACATTGGGTTTTCGTGCACTATATAGATGAAATCGGCCGAAAATAGATATGAGAGCTATATCTAAATCTGAACCGATGTCAACAAAACTTAACATATGTTAAAATATACTCAATTTGGTACGTTGAGCAAAATTTTGTCGCAATTGGATAAATATTGGGGTGTGGTGCACCATTTAGATGAAATCGGGCGAAATATATATGGGAGCTATATCCAAATTTGAACCGATTTTAACAACTTTTAACATACGTTATTCAAGGCTCAATCTAGTGGGTTATACAAAATTTCCTCGCAATCGGACAAATTTTTTGGATATTTTGGACCATCCGATAAATATTGGGTATGTGGTGCACCATTTAGTTAAAATCGGGCGAAAATATATATGGGAGCTATATCTAAATCTGAACCGATTTCAACAAAACTTAACATATGTTAAATATTGGGTATGTGGTGCACCGTTTAGATAAAATCGTCCGAAAATATATATGGGAGCTATATCTAAATCTGAACCGATTTCAAAAGAAAATAATTCACGTCATTCTAGATTAAAATTTGATTCGCTGTGAAAAATTGCGTCGCAATCGGAAAAACATTGGATCTTTGGTATACTATCAATTTCAATAGGGTTCGTCCTTGGGCCAAATAAGCAGGCTCGCCAAATTTCAACTCATTCGGACAATAAATGCGACCTGCATCAGTTCACAATAATACATGGACAGACGGACGGACATGCATAAATCGACTTAAAACGTGATTCTAAGTAAATCTGTAAAAGCACCTATGGGTCTATCTCGTCTATTTGTGCATGTTACTTACAAATGCACAAAGACATAATACCCTGTACCACAGTGTGGTGTAAGGTATACAAATCAAGCATCAACAGAAGGCGTGAACTTTTTTAAAAATTTAAGAAGCAAACATCAACAGAAGCCGTTGATTTTTTTAAAAAAATGTTTTCAAGGACGTGGATTTATTGAAGAATATTTTCAAAGACGTGGATTTATTAAATAATATTTTCAAGGGCGTAGATTTATTAAATAATATTTTCAAGGACGTGGATTTATTAAATAATATTTTCAAGGGCGTGGATTTATTAAAAATTATTTTCAGGGACTAACTGAAGACGAGGATTTATATAAGAATATTTTCAAGGACCAACTGAAGGCGAGGATTTATATAAGAATATTTTTCAAGGACCAACTGAAGGCAAGGATTTATTACACAATATTTGTCGAAGGATTCTTACAAATATTTTTAAATCTTGAAATCATTAAAAAATACAAGCATTAAATAATAATTTTTAAAAAATTCATAAAAAATTTACGTTAATGCTTGAAAAATATTTTTAAAAAATACTCGCCTCAGTTGATCCTTGAAAAATATTCGTTAAAAAAAGATACGCTTTCAGTTTGTCCTTGAAAACTATTCTTTAAAAATGTTCGGTTTCTGTTGATGCTTGAATAAATATTAAATAAATTAAGTGTTGGTTCTTGAAACTTATTCGTTAATATATCCACGCCTTCTGCTAGTCCTTGAAATTATTCTTTAAAAAATACACGCCTCAGTTTGTCCCTGGAAAATATTCATAAAAGAATACAAGCCTTAGTTGGTCCTCGGTAAATATTCATAAAAGTACAAGCCTTAGTTGGTCCTTGGAACATATTAGTTAATAAATCCACGCCTTCAGTTAGCTCTTGAAATTATTCTTTAAAAAATCTACGCCTTCAGTTGGTACTTGAAAATAGTATTGCAGAAAAATGTATTTCGATTCAAAGCAAAATTAAATGACACATATTTCAAATCCAATGAGTTTGGTCGTAAGGCACTCGAATAAGTTCGTATAGAATAGGTATGTCTGGGTACTTTTCCAGTAATATTTACTCAGTAACTTCATTTGAGAGAGTAAGGGAGAAAATACTTTTCCAGACAAAATATTACAAAAACAAACACATAGAAAATTGTTTTTGTATGCAAAGCTAGTGTCAGTTTGATATGTCGTAAAATGCAAACAAAATACACAAAATATCAAAAATTTTATTTATTTTAAAAACATATATTTTTGGCATTTACACAATAAAATTTAAAAACATGAATGAAAATCTTAAAAATTCGTAATTCTGTAGCTTCACCGTCATTCCTCTGATTAGGACATTTCCAGCGATATGTGCAAATCTTACCAAAATGCTGGTAATCGGCAATAGTTCAATGAAATGGGATTTGTTGCTTCAAACGTTCCCAGTAGGGAATAGAAGTAAATTTTATATGAATGGGCATTGTGCTGCCGTTGTGATTTTTTTATTCCTGAATTTTATTCTACAATAGATGAAGCCCACACCAAGAATTCCATCCGTTAAAACGATATCACAACACATGTAATTTTTTGGTTTAGGGGCCGCCCTATTTATGTATGTATATATTTATACATATATGTAAAACAAATAAATCCTGCGTTATTTATTAATTTTTTTTTTGTCTGGAAATGAAAATAAATTTCTGATACAAAACAAGGCGTGGATTTATTGAAGAATATTTTTCAAGGATCGACTGAGGCGTGGATTTATTGAAGAAAATGGCCTTAGTCTAGTTTAGGCCCCTCGAGGATGGTTTTTAAATTTTTATCACATGGGGTCCTAATTACGACTGGGTCCTGATTTTCAATGGCAAACTGAAGGCGTATATTTATTGTATATTATTTGAATAAATAATGAAATAATAATGAATAAATTAAAAAAAAAAATCCACGCCTTGGCTCTGTGGTGCACCACTTAGGAGAAATCGGCCGTAAATATATATGGGAGCTATATCTAAATGTGAACCGATTTCAACAACTTTTAACATACGTCATTCAAGGCTAAAACTAGTGTTATGCAAAA
Organism: Musca domestica; assembly: GCF_030504385.1. Classification (NCBI taxonomy): domain Eukaryota; kingdom Metazoa; phylum Arthropoda; class Insecta; order Diptera; family Muscidae; genus Musca; species Musca domestica. Next base: position 4,852,918 of record NW_026712362.1, read on the forward strand.
TGTCGTCGTAATCGGACAAAGTTTTTAGGCATTGGTACACCTTTTAGGTATAATCGGGCGAAAATATATGGATTTAGATTTAGATAAAGTCTGAATAGATTTCAGCAAAACTTAACATATGTTATAATATACTCAATTTGGTACGTGGAGCAAAATGTTGTCGCAATCGGATAAATATTAGGTCTGTGGTGCACCATTTAGATGAAATCGGTCGAAAATATATATGGGAGGTATATCGAAATCTGAACCGATTCCAACAAAACTTAACACAGGTCATTCTAGGCCCAATTTCATCCGTTCTGCAAAATCGCACAAACAAAATTTATTTCACGTTATTCTATATTAAAATTCGATACTCTGTGCAAAATTACGAGGCAATCTGACGAACATTGGGTCCTTGGTACACTATCGTAAAATCGGACGAAAATATATATGGGAGCTATATCTAAATCTAAACCGATTTTCACCAATTTCAATAGGGTTCGTCCTTGGGCCAAATAAATAAACTGTGCCAAATTTCATCTCATTCGGATCATAAATGCGACCTGCATTTTGTTAACAATAATACATGGACAGACGGACGGACGTACGGACATGCATAAATCGACTTAGAAAGTGATTCTACGTATATCCTCAAAAGTAACTATGGGTCTATCTCGTATATTTTTGCATGTTACATACAAATGCACAAAGACATAATAGCCTGTACCACAGTGTGGTGTAGGGTGTAAAATGTCAATGAGGCAGGCCTGGTATAACTGATTGTACCCTCCTCCATTAGAAATCTTAAAAAATCCAAATTTTAATGGTATGAATAGATTTTAGCTATTTAAAAAATCTTATGAACCTATATTGGACGAAAGGTTCTGTCAAGAAGTCGATGACAAATTTTCTTGATTCCGGTAGTCAATGATCAAAATTTCTTAAACAAATTGTAGATATCTGGTATACATTGAAAAAATATATTAACATATTGCAGGAAGCATGTAGATGATGACAAAATATTTTTATACCCTACACCACACTGTGGTACAGAGTATTATGTCTTTGTGCATATGTTTGTAACATACAAAAGTATTTTTTGTTTAAATTTATAATTTTTCAAACTTACCAGATATGACTGACATATATACCCAATAATTGCACTAAATCTCGGGTTAAGGCTTGATATTCGATTAACAAATTTTCAAAATTGTTAAAAAAATTGCGAAGTACAAAATTTGGACGCATTTGGATATTCCGTTCGCTTCATATAAGATTTATAAGTTTCCAAAATATTGACCCTTTGTGGGGAAGGTACTGGAAAAGTGGGCCGATATGTCCCATCTTCCCACATTATACTAGTTTGGTTAAAATATTAGCTTGCGCAAAGTTTGGTTCAAATCGGATAACCCTTTCGCATGATGTTATAAAATTCATATTCAGCAAAATTGTGACTTTTTGTGTGTGGGAGGTACCAGGAGTGGACCGATATTCCCCATCTTTGAACTTGATTCAAGTTTGGAAGAAATATTACGATGTGCAAAGTTTGGATGAAAGTGGTTACTGCCTTCGAGAGTTATCGTGCGCACCAGCCAGCCGGACAGGCACACAGACGGACGGGCATTTGTAAATCGACTCCAAATTGTCTGAAACGGATTTGGTCCAAAGGAACATGGGGTCTTAAACCAATATTTCAATGAGGCACATTTTTGTCGTAATAAAGTGTATATACCCTCATAAGCCTTAAGGCTGAGGGTATAAAAACTGACGTCTCTGGTAGTCTCTGATAAAATATTCCTAAAAATTTAATAGGCTCCTAGTAGTCGATGAGAAATATTCTTACAAATTTGTAGATATCTGGAAGGAACTAAAAAAAACATTCTTAGAATGTTGTAGTCCATAAAAAAATATTTTTAAAAAATTGAAAGTATCTGGTAGTAGCGGAAAAATATTATTTAACAATTATATGCCTCCGGTAATCTATAAAAATATTCTTAAACAATTCTAGGCCTCTGGAAGTCGATTAAACAGATAGTATTAACAAATTGTAGGCATTAGATAGTCGCTGAAAAAATATTTTTGGAGTAAATATATACGCCATAGAATGCAAATGTTATTTTTCACACATAAGTCGAGGTCAATTGGACCCGCTAAATATTGACCGATCATCATGAATTCAGCTATACTTATTCGTTGACCATATCCCCTTCTCCGAGTAAAATTCCGTTATGTTTGGGTCATAATTGTGGCCTCTGGAGCGACCAGAAAAATAGACAAAAATAAACTTTTTGGTCCATTTGAACCCCAAAACATTAACCCATCATTACCAAAAACAGTAGGGGTCTTCTTTAGCCAATACCGGAAATACATATTAAATTTCGTGATGATTGGTCCATAACTGTGGTCTGTATCGTGTTTACAAATTATAATAGACAGACGGACGGACGGACACACATGTCTAGATCGACTCAGCTAGCCGAGATATGACGATCGATATGCCAAAAGGTGGGCCTAGGACCAATATTTCGCGGCGTTACAAACTTTTGGGGCCGCACAAAGCTATTATACAACCTAGTTGTGTAGGGTATAACTATATCATTGTCAAAGTTCCATCTCTCACTTACCAATTCAGTAAATCTTGCAGCGTAATTTTATACGGATCCTTTGATTTGCCATATCAAATATTTCATATTTTAAATCTTCAAAATTGACCGCCACAGCATTACATGCCCGAATTTGTTCAAGAATACCACTAAAGAAATAATGTAATGTTTGGACAGTCAAATAGCCATTGTGCTGGACATCTAATATGCGAAACAAATAATGTAACGATTGTAGTTCATGACGATTATGCAAACACAGAACGAAATCTAGGAAGGTATTCACCATCAAAGGTACGACATTCATCAAAAGACTATACCACCGTACAAACTTAGAAACTCTGAACTGAATAGGGGGTAACCGGAATGGCATTGCACTTTGGCAAACAGGCGACATTGGCAGTGGCAGCTTGCACAACTTTCAAGTAGTCGTTGTAACTAATCAATTGCTGACCCATTGGTGTCACTTGTGCACAATATTTTTCCAATATCGACCACAACGTATTCAATTCCTCATTATCCAGCAGTTCTTGTGACGTTTTTGCGTAGGTTTTGCCTTAGGGTTCATGGAAAATTTTCGGTACAGTTCAATATGTTGGATGGTTAGGATTTGGTTTTCCATTTGCTGAATTGGATTTATTGGCACCAGCACATCCACCACTGCTGCTGATTTTGAGCGGTGCATTTTCATCAAATTTATGCATTTCTTCTTCGCTGGGTTTCTTTGTTTACACTTAAAGATTTTCAAATGCTTTAATATTATCCGGATGCAATTCAAGTTATTTTTGTAATTTAATAGAAATATTAAATGTGTTTTTGTTTGTTTAAGAATTCTTTTACACACAGATATTTTATCTACAACTTTATGTAAACACAGGCTGTTACTATCAATTGTGTGATCTCTTTGAAATTGAATAGAGCGGGGGATTACTCTCTTGGTTTGTCAGACACATAGCCCATTTAACAGGTCATGTAAGGCCCATTTATAAGGTCAAACAGTAAGACCAGATGATTTCATCAGTGCTGTCAAAATGCGTTCTATTTTAAATTAATCGTTTGAAAGCGTAAACAACGAATTTTACATTACGGGGGTATTTCAATCAAAATGGAAGAAAATATTCGCTTCTTACATGATCTGTTATATGAGCCTTGAGGTCATGTAAGAAGAGAATATTTTGGTCTATATTTTTTCAACTTAGGCGTGGATTTATTAATTTATTTTTTCATCATATACGTGTTTTTTTTAATGTTTTTTCAACGTAGGCGTCTAAAGAGTGAACCATTATGATAATTTTTGATAGTGATAATTGCGGCCCAACAAGAAACCAAAAACAAATTCGGTTGAACAAACTTCCAAAAATACCGAAAATTTGGGGCTACCGCTATATGCAGCTTTACCAAATCGTGGACCCAAAAAAAACCTTTTTCAATACCAAACATCCCAGGAGTAGTATATATGTTCTTTCTTTAATCTTGCGAGCGATATCGTGATTTTAACAGACGGAATATATACCTTATGGGGTCTTTGGAGAATATTTGAAGGTGTTGCAAACAGAATGACAAATTTACAAAGTTATACAAATATAATATATATGTCTGTTCCAGAACCTGAAAGAATGTAAAATGTTTTACTACGATAAGAATTTTTCCTTTATGACATCAAAAATAGTAAAACATAGTACATTCTTGCAGTACGGGAAGAGGCCAATAATATAAAATATTTTACTCACCTTGTATAAAGAACAAAATACCAATGGTACGCCGATAGTTGATGCTTGACTTGATTAAATTCAAAGAAAAATTTTCAAAGGTCCGCTAATTTGTCTGCGAAGTTAAAAATCCAATTTTATGGATGTGCCAGACATGTAATCTTTCTAATCTTGTTAGAATTTGTCAGGTTTTCTAGTGAGGATAAATCTCGTCCTATCAAAAAGAAAATTGATTAAATCACAAAAAGCAACGACAAAAATTGTGTATTTTTTTATTTTATGGCTGCTTTAAATGTATGTCTCCTCTTTGTAGGCTTGTAACTTTGCAAATATATATATACATATGCAAAGTTATAAATTGACATAATTTTTACAAAACAATTTGTTTGTTTACCACCAGCCGTCAAAATGTCGTCAACATTTTCAATACAAAATATAATATAAAATATAAAACGTTTACTTACCTTGTAAAAAGAAAAAAAAATGCTAATAGCACAAAATAGAAAGGTACGCCGTTGATGCTTGAATTGTATCGTTGCTGCTTGAATTCAAAATGATTGTTGATGCAGGTCAATTGATTTTATTAACCGGTAGCCATTTACGATTGTGACTACTTTCGACTAATAACCTGTAATCATTTACACATTAAAGCTTCATAATATGAAGCACTGTATCGATTTATCTTGTTGGAATTGTTCAAGTTTTCTAGTGAGGATAAATCACCCCCTCTATCGAAAAGAATATTTACAAAATCACAAAACGCAACGATAAAAATTATGTAAATTTATTTCTTATATTTGCAAAGAAGATATATAAATTAACATTACTTATTATAAAACAATTTGTATATTTACCACCAGTCCAAAAATTTAATAGTACGTTTACATTGTACCGGATTCCGTAACCAAGTGGGTTTAAATTGTTATATGCCAAATAAATCCCCATAATGTAGGTTAAAACCATGGCATAATTATAGAAGGTAGTTTCATTAAAGATATCGGTATTGGCAGCGCTTTTTAAATTTGGAAATCATCTATCATTTTCAAATAAATTAAAAAATATTACCATAAACTTTTGTGCACGACCAGTGGCATATTTTTAATATATTTGAAACATAATATTGTCTAACAGTTCCGCGTACTTTTTCTTGGATAAACCATTTTAAAATTACAAATACTTATGCTTATTACATATATACATATGTATATTATTATATAATGATCATGAAATTCAAAATTTGTAACAAAAATACTTCTTGCCACTGAGCACATGTTGTGCGTACATTTCGAAGAAGAATATTTCCATTTACATTTTGAAAGCAGAATGTTGTCAAAGTCAAATTTATGAAAAAATTGTATTCGTATGTTGGCAAAGGATTACCTTGTAAGTGCCGATTAATATACAAAATATGAACCGTTTATATGCCTTGTAAAGTCGAATGCCACACTAAAGTGATTTCATGAAACAAATTACACGAAATTATGAGTTCTTAGATCGAGTTCCTCAGCTGAACATTTTTTTAAATTAATGTAGTGCTGAACTCGATGTAAGGTCGCCTACTTTATCATGAAATTACTTTAGAGGGCATTTACATTGTTCTGGATTTAGAAAATTCAGTGGGTTTTAAAAAAGTTCTAATGTACATTCTGTTTTAGTGTGACAAAAAGAAAAAAATAGCCAATATATTTATTAGCTAAACCATTGCAGCATTTATACCCAACGTGTTTAATGATTAATCGTCATTTAATCATCATTTGGATAGTCATATCGATAATGTCATTTATTAAATCACAAAAAGCAACGACAAAAATTATATTTTGTTTTTCATTTTATGGCTGCAGCGAGGAATTTATGTAAATTTACGCTACAAGCCTACAAAGAAAAAAATGCACATATTTTTTTACAAAACAATTTTTTCGTTTACATCCAATCCATAAGAAATCGTCATTTAAAATCAAACAAGTAAAAACGCCGTTAAGTTCAGCCGAGCCGAACTTATTAACTCGCCACCATGATCTGGACATTAAAAGTACATGTAATCGATCGGTACTTTTATATATATCGTTGGTTGTGCCATGGTAATTTTTTGATAGGACGATTTGACACACGGCGAGAACGAAGTTACAGCCAATTTGCATAAAAAACGGGGCCATAATCCTCAAAATACCGGTACCGCTATATTGGGGCTGTCGTAAATTTTTATATGATATTTTTTGTGGGAAGATTTGCAACCCTATCTAAATTCAAAATACCGAATTACAATCAATTCGATTGAAAGTCAATTCGGGCTATCTTATAAAGTAGATGAACATTTATAATTCTCGCTTCAAAGACTTACCAAAAATCTTCAAACGTTTTTAATTTTGATTTGCCATTTGCAAACATCAAAGACATAGAAACGTAAAGACTTGACAAAATGCATTTTGGAAAAATAGTTTATCGAAACATATGTAGGGGGCTTCTGGCATAACAGAGGCATGTAAATAATAAAAACGCGAATAAGAGGGAAAAGGTGCCCCCTACATATGTTTCGATAAACTATTTTTCCAAAATGCATTTTGTCAAGTCTTTACGTTTCTATGTCTTTGATGTTTGCAAATGGCAAATCAAAATTAAAAACGTTCCAACTGCTACAAAGGAGGAAGAAGAAAAACTTGACAATAACGAAGGTACTTAAAGTGAAGTGACGATTAGGGTGTGGCAGTGAATCAAAGGAGCTTAAGCAAACAAATGAACCCTTCGAAAATGCTTGGGCCATGAAAATACCAGCCTTCAAGCCAGTGGATAATCCAAATGGACTGGTGGAGGAGAGTTAATTTGCCACACTATTCCCGAAATATCGTGAGAGGTATTTGAAACAAGTCTGGCCATTGGTACAACAAGCTGTTGCTGAATATTATCTGAAAGCTGAACTGGATTTAATTGAAGGCAGTATGGTGGTGAAGACAACACGTAAAACCTGGGATCCCTACATTGTCATCAAGGCACGTGATATGATTAAGCTAATGGCTCATAGTGTACCCTTTGAACAGGCCAAACGTGTGCTACTGGACGAGATTGGTAGAAAGAAAAATTCTTCAAAAGACATCAACGTTTAATTGGTCCCAGTGGTGCCACTTCGAAATCCATTGAACTTTTAACTGATTGTTATGTTTTGGTTCAAGGTAACACGGTCTCGACATTGGGTCCCTATAAGGGTCTACAACAGGTTCGTGATATTGTCATCGATACCATGAACAATGTGCATCCCATTTACAACACCAAGGCAATCATGATCAAACGGGAACTTATAAAATATCCAAAATTGGCCAATGAGGATTGGTCGCGTTTCCTGCCCAAATTCTAGAACAAGAATATCAGCAAACGTAAACAAACCAAGGTTAAGAAACAAAAGAAGGAATACACACCATTCCCACCGGCACAACCCGAAAGCAAAATCGATAAACAATTCTTCGGCTTCGGCTGAATATTTCCTTAGCAAAGAACAGAAACAACAACGCAAGCAAGAGGAGGAGAGTAATGCCAAACGATCTGAGGCTGCGAAGAAACAAGAAGAGAAACGTCAAAAATAGTTTATCCCGCCTACAGAAGATTCACCGTCGTCAGCGGCAAAGAAACGTTCCGCCGATGGGCATGATAATAAGTTGGAAGTTAAGGCGCTTAAAGCCAAGTTGGCCAACGCTAATAAGAAAATGAAAAAGGCGTAGTATAATTAAGCTTTTCAAAAGGATTTCTTTGTAATCGTAGTATTTAAGTTTTATACCTTTCTTATTACATGTACTTTAGTGGAAAATAAATAATAGAGATTTTTTACTGTTTGTGTAAAGAATTGTGATTGAGGTGAATTTTATTTGAAGAAGGATAGTAGATAGAAATTGGAAATATTGTAATTTTTGTAAAAATTGGCTTCGTATATGGAATGATTGATTATTTTTATACCCTTCACCACACTGTGGTACAGGGTATTGTCTTTGTGCATATGTTTGTAACAGGCAAAAGGAAACGAGATAGACACATGGTTCCTTTTGAGAATATGCATAGAATCACGTCTAAGTCGATTTATGCATGTCCGTCCGTCTGTCTGTCCATGTTAAATTGTAAACAAAGTACAGGTCGCATTTATTATTCGAATTGTATGAAATTTGGCACAGCTCAGTCATTTGGCCCAAGGACGAACCCTATTGAAATTGGGAAAAATCGGTTCAGATTTAGAAATAGCTCCCATATATGGCACAACGTACTTAATTAAGCCTATGAGGTGTGCGAAATTTCGTGAAAATAGGTTCAGATTTAGATATAGCTCCTATATATATATATATTCGTCCGATTTAAGGTAAATGGTGCACCAAAGTTCCTAATATCTTTCGATTTGCACGAAATTTGGCACATCGTACTGAATTCAGCCTAGAATGATGTGTGCTATGTTTCGTGAAAAGCGGTTCAGATTTAGATATAGCCCCCATATATATTTTCATCCGTACTGAATTGAGTCTAGATGTGTGCTAAGGAATTGAGTCTAGAATGATGTGTGCTAGTGTGCTAAAAAAAATCGGTTCAGATTTAGATAAAGCCCCCACGTATATTTTTGTCCTATTAACACGAAAATTTGTACACCTCATTCTAGGCTTAATTCAGTACATTGTGCCAAATTTCGTGCAAAGTACAGGGCAAAATTATGATCCGATTGATATGCAATTTGGTAAAGCTCATTTATTTGACCCAAGAACTAGGGTTCGTTCGTTGAAATTGGAGAAAATCAGTTCAGATATACCACTCATATACATTTTCGAACGATATGGTATAAATGGTAAACCCAACCAACATCCAAAGTTTGTTCGATTAAAATTTATTTAAATCGGAACTGATTTCAACCGATTTCAACAAAGCTATATTAAATGGTTTGGTATGTATATGACCATTTATATTAGAACAAATTTAAAACATGTGGTTCAATTGTGTAGCTGTGTACATTTTCGTTTCAATCACAAAAAAACTAGGTATCTGGTACACCATTTAGATGAAATCAGTCTAAAATGTATGTAAGAGTTGTATAATACAGGTGTTGGGCAAATCCTCCTTCAAAATTATAGATATTGGTCCACTTTTTGTGGTAAGAGGTATTATGTCTTTTTGCATATGTTTGTAACAAGCAAAAGTTAACAAGATAATGTTTAGTTACTTTTAAGAATATACATAGAATACGTTTGTCTTCTGTCCGTCCTTGTTAAATTGTAAAAAAAGTACAGGTCTAATTTATGATTCGATTGAGATTAAATTTGGTAAAGCTTATTTGTTTGACCCCGGAACTAGGAAATTGGACAAAATCAGTTCCGATCTAGATATACCACTCATACACATTTTTGTCCGATTTGATATAAATGGTAAACCCAACTTCCAAAGCTAGTTCGATTCATTATAGGCTCAATTTTATACGTTGTGAACAATTTCGACTTAATCCGACAAACATTGGGCCTTAGTGCACCATTTAGGAGAAATCGACCGAAGATATATATGGGAGGTATATCAAAATTGGAAACGATTTCAACAAAACTTAACACATGTCATTATATGCTGAATTTGATACGTTGTGCAAAATTTCGTCGCAATCGGGAAAAATTTGCGTTAATTAGTGCATCATTTAGGAGAAATTGGCCGAAAATATATATGGGAGCTATATCAAAATCTAAACCGATTTCAACAAAACTAAACACACGTCATTATAGGCTCAATTTGGTATGTTGTGCAAAAATTCGTAACCGGAGAAAGATTGGGCCTTTAGTGCACCATTTAGGGAAATCGGACGAAAATATATAGGGGAGCTATATTTAAATCTGAACCTATTTCCACCAATTTCAATAGGGTTCGTCCTTGGACCAAATAAATGAGCTGTGCCAAATTTCATCTCATTCAGATCATAAATGCGACCTGCATTTGGTTTACAATAATACATGGACAGAGGGACATGCGTAAATCGACTCATAAAGAGATTCTTATTCGAGTGACTTACGACTAAACAGTTCCGATGTTTTGAAAAATATTTCATTTATTTTTGCTTTGATTCATTGCCTATATATAAGGTCTACCGGGAGGCGAATTCATGCCTTAGTTTTCCTGTGCTGTCAAGCGTTTACATCGCGAAAAATCAACCATAACAAGGTAAAAATACAAAATATCTTTCGGAATATCACAATAGTATTATTGTGCACGTATACTTTTGTTGGAATAAATATATTTTTCGTATATTTATTCTTCGAAAAATTAATTTTGACATTCAATGAAGACTACAGCTGGCCTTACCGGCAAACCATATAAACAAACCTTGACCAATATACATCACATATATCGGCAATCTATGCAATTTCATGTCAAACTTAGGGACTTTGATGTTTATTTACTACTTTTTAACATAATGTAAACATGTATGGCAAAGCTCGTTTGTATTGTTTGATAACGGCGCTAGTTTGTTTGATAACGGCGTTAGCATCGTTTGAGAACGGTGTTAGTGGCCTCGGAAAATTTTCCGAAACACGGCAACTCTGCCCAACATAAAATATTTAATTTTATAAAAAAATTGATATTACCGATGTATATAAAGGTATTTCTTTTACATAAGGAATAATATTAAGCAGATATTCCTAAAAAGCAATCAAACTCAATTTGTATATAAAATGTCCCCAAAAGTTGAATGTCCCCAAAACTTCCGCTAGATCTATAATTTATCGGGGACTGTCCCCAAAAAACTAAAATGTCCCTAAAAATATCATTGTATCGAAAACATGTCCCCAGAACTATCGCTGGACATATATATATATATATATATATATATATATATATATATATATATGTTTCATCCGATTTGGGATGAAACAATGATGTTTGATATCAGATATCCGCTACATCTCAGAAATAATATATATAAGATACAGCTCAGAAATTTATTATCGAGATCGGTTAAAATTATCTTCCATATATATCTTCATTCGATTTCACGGTTCTATAAGACCAAATTTTGTGGATTTTTCCATATTCAGCAGAATTTTTTCATTTCGTGAGATTAGGTTCCCATTATCCTCCTGGAAGTCATAAAATAGTCTATCGCAATGTAATATGGTACGATAGGTACTAATTCCTCCGTCGAGTTTGGTGGAAATCGATTCAGAGGATTGGATACATGTCCCACATATATAAGTTCCCTCTAATTCCAAATTATAAATGCTCAGAAGCACCGCCCGACTTCCGACCTTTCATTACCGATATATTTTTGTAAAGCATTTGTTAGGTTTTAGAGATTTTACATTTTGTCTAAATTTAATTGTGGTTTGAAAGAAAATACTTGTCTTCAATTATTGATTTTGTCTTTAATTTTTCTATCTTTCTTAGGATTAAAAAAATATACATAAGAAAATCAACATCATTGCGCTATGTGAACTTTCATTTTGATAACTGACGTCAACTGAGGAAATGCCGACTATTATGGAAGTACAAAAAAAAAAAAACTAAAAGCAACGCGTTTTTGACACACCTTACTTAAACCAACTATTTTAAGAAGTTACAAAGTATTTGCTCAGAAAATATAGTGTCGTCCAAATGTATTTCCCTCGAAGTATTAGGACGAGCCCTAATGCAATAAAAACATCTTTGGAAATGACAGTATTAGAGTCTAAAACTTTGACAACAGCAGCAGCAATGGCAGCATTATTTCCACCTGGACGAAGAAAGACCTGAAATAAAACCACCGGAGCCAAGGCACAAGAAAGGGAAGAAGAGAAAAGAGCCGCTCAAACACTAAGGTTCTTAAAGTTTACAAAAACTTTATCTCCATTTCCTATCCATCGATTATTGCGACAAGCAACACCAAATGTAACGCCTGCAAGGAAACTCATCCTTGCTGTTGGTACACCAAGACAAAAAATCTGTTGTTGTAACTTCCAAAATCGGCTCACCTATGATTTTAAGCTTAACAATGTGGTATAAAACTCGGAAAAAAATGACAACCTAGAAGAAGATGAAAGTTCTTACTCTGGCCAACGTTGGCACCATGAAGGCATTGGTGGTCGCCACAGCCAATGTAAGACCCGAGGTGATGCCACCACATCACTTACATCAATGTCAGCAGAACAAATTACACTAACGAGTAGAGTAAATGTAATGGTGAAAGATGTGGATGCTGCAAAAGAAAGATGAAGAAAGAAGAAGAAGAATAAGAAACAAAAAAACAGGAGATTCAACAGGATGAACAATGAGCTCGACAACCGCAATGCAGTGTCCAGGAGGAGAAACTAACAGGATATCAGAAAAACCAAACAGTATTGTCGTCTTCGTCTTGGCCCTTCTTGTTATTGACATCATCATCATCTCCATCGTCATCATCATCAACATTTTTAAAATCCAGACTTTCTTTCTCTAGTGTTTTCTCTGACCTTCGCCCATGGCAGAGGTTGTAAACCCAAAAAAGTGGCCCTAAGACGTTTAATGCTAACAATAATAGGTCCTTAGCGTGGGTAAGTTGTATTTTTAGTTGGCATATTTTTCCTCCGTCATTCTTATCGTTTTATTCGGATTTTTTGTCTTCTCCTCTTTGCATGTTAAAAGCTGCTTTTATGTCGTAGGTGACTGACTTATTTTTGGGGAAAATAAACAAAATGTGTCACATACTTATTTAGTTCTATTTGACACGTGTCAACAGTCAGTTTCACATGAAAGCTTTTTAAGTTTAATTGTGTTTTGAGAATTGTGGATGAGTGTTTGTGAAGAAAATATATTGGCCAGTGTGGATTAAATAAATTATTTGGGCAACTAAGGTGAATTATTTATTAATTTGTAATAATTAATACCAATGAGTAGGACACATGGCAGCCATCAGATTAATTGTGATATTACAATGGAAATAATTCTCCAATATATATTCGAAGATCAAGGACATGAAAATTCAAATTTTTAGGAAACAAGCTCATATTTAATCAGATTTCCTAAGATATTCATTGATATTGAAACATGAAATATGTCAAGGTTAAACTACTTGTATACAACCAAATTTAAATTATTGGAAGCATCCACGAAATCGTAAAAACAAATAAAAAACAAGTAAGCAAAGGCTATAGGCATGCGGGGCCGATCATGTGATACCCCACAACACTACAATACGTTAGAAGCCTCCTTATGTCCAAATCCATTTTGGAAGATTTCGCTTTTGAATTTATATCATGGAGCACTGCCCAGATATGTTAGTGGTTGTAGTCCATTCTACAGCTAAATATAATCCAATGGTCATACAAACTGCTAGAATTCTTCCCGGTCCTTAACTCTCTTCTCATGCGTGTCGATTGGCTTCAATTGTGTGATCAGAAAAACATTTCTGTTCTTGGTTAATTTGAACCCCTAAATACTTTGCGATCATCTCCAAAAGCAAGAGGTCCCTCTGTATCTCCAAATTTAGACTCATCTATATGATTTGCTTGTCTACGATATTTGGTTATATTCATCATCGAAATCAGCATAAAGAAGCCAGAAGTTCGACTTTTGTGTATTTCGGATATCGTCTGAAAATTGCCACCGTAACTTTTTCACACTTGTCCTAAATTCTAACTTCATGCGAGATTTCTTGTCCTTTAGTTTTTATCTGTGACCTTTATAACGGCTGCAAAATCAGGAACATTTTTAGTTGTAGGTTCACTCCAATCACTAAATTTATTGTGGACATCTTTGAAAACAATAGGCCTAGCCCTTCTGAGCCTAACCCTACCCTTGTGAAAATTTTCGTGAGGATCGGAGATAATTGCAGACTTTATATAACAACCACAGCCTGTGTTGTAAACTGAAAAACTATTACAAAATGTACGCTTCAATATTATAAGCCAAATAGAAAAAATCACATGCGATAAAAAATATGAAAAAATACAAAGATGTCACAAAATGCGGCAAAATCTATATTAACGTCATTATTGGCATCTTTTTATTAGATTTTTTTAGATGTTATACTTTTATGCCAGGAGAGCATACTGAATTGACAAAATTTGTCAAAATTGGTCCAGCCATTCTTGAGATATAGCTAACATCCATCCCCTAGTTAACAACCCCTTCCTTTATATATATACATTGTATATATTTCGGTTTATATATCCGATATATTTATTATCGGCATCTACGTAACGGTCATTAAAAATATTCGCGGTTAAATAGAAAATTTGACTTTCATTTAACACAAATGTTATGGTCTATTTCGCCCGATGACCATCAAAATTGGAAGACTTCTGCACAGCCCTAAGCTCTAACACCTAACTTTCGCGTCGATTGGTTTATAATTGCGACCTGTAGAGCAACTGCAAGATCAGGAAAATTTTCAGTTTCAACCTCTAAATATTATGCGAACGCCTCAAAAAGCAATAGACTTCTATTCTGGCCCTAGCCCCACCTCCAATCCAAATTTCATGAACATCGGGCTATAATTGCGACCTTTAGAGTGATTACAACTTAACATGGACAGACGGACCTACATAGCTAGATCGACTCAGCTCGGAGAGGTAGGAAGATCCATATATACTTTCCTATGTGGGAAACCAATATTTCGAGGTGTTACATAATTTTTGGCCCAATCAAACTTATAATACCCCCAACACATAGTGTTGTAGGGTATGGAAACATTAACTTCGGCCGGGCCGAATTTTTAATGCCCTCCAAAGGAAGGGAAACATTTTTATATAAAAGTATCTGAATTCAAGAGTGTTTCACTCTACACTTCGTATTCCAGTAAGACCGTTTGCATGATGCTGCTAAACTTTTCAAAAAAAAAAAAAAAAAAAAAAAAAAAAACAAGTAAAAAGTCTGGAAGTTCGAACTTTGAATACTCTCCACCATTTGGGACAAATTTGCCAATTTTCAAAAAAAAAGTTAAAAATTGTATAACTACCTAATATAGCCATTATATTAGAGTATACATGCAGACGTGGACCTGCATAGGGAATGTTTGTCATAAACTATTAAAATTTTACAAAAAATCGGTGAATAATTTAGCTAAAATCATCAAAATACGGAATATGGAGAAGAACCGTGGTTATACCAAAACGTGGACCTGCACCGATGATTTTCTTTTATAGGCTGTAGTTTCCATTACGAACTTCAAATACCGAATTTTAAATAATTCTTGTGAACAATTTCGCTAAAACCATTAAAATACCGAATATGGGGAGGTATCGTTTTATGGGGGCTATATCAAAACGTGGACCTGCACAGACAATTTTCTGTCTTGGGTTGTAGTATCGATTACGAACTTTAAATACCAAATTTTAAACAATTCTGGTGAAAAATGTCGCTAAAATCATCAAAATACCGCATATCGGGAGGTACCGTTTCATGGGGGCTATACGAAGACGTGGACCTACATGGCCCATTTTCAATACCAAAAGTCCTGCAGACATAATATGCACTTGAGTAAAATCAAAAATCAATGTACTTCAATTTGTTCGAAAGCTAAAAATGGATTGACGGACGGATATCGCCAGAACGAGATAGAATTTTATGCTGATCAAGAATATATGTACTTTGTTATGTCTAAAATGATTATTTCGATGAGTTACAAACGGAATGACGAACTTAATATACCCTGCATACCATGTATGATGGAGGATATAAAAAATATAGCTGTATATGTATAAAGCTGTATAAGTTCTTAAGGGAATATTCTTGAAAAATCCTCGATCATAGTTCTAATAGTCTAACAGAAATATTCGTTGAAAAAAGTTCTGGTAGTTTTACAAAGACTTACATACTCGTTGAAATGTTTTCCGAAAATGTTTTTGAAAATCCGATTCCACACCAAATAGTGATTAGTAATCAAAAATAAAAAATTTTCTTTGCTGGCGAAATCAAAAAATATACTGAAAAATAGTTTTAAAGAAGTTCGAGATTATAAAAACAAATCAACCTTCAAAATTATCCTGAAACAATATTTTATTCCCAAGAAAAGTTCCAAAGAGCCACATTTATATTTCCAGTAGTTGAATCTAATGCGAAATCCCTGCTCTCACAATCTTTGAAAATCATATGTCCGAAATACAAACAACCCATTTCTAATCATTTATCACTGTTCCGCACACATTTTGATTCTATAAATTTTCTGATTGATATGTAGCTCAATCCCTAAATATAATATTCCACAAAATATATACCTTTCGGATATTTTCATTAGTCCCAATACAAGATACATTAAGTATAATGGACACACACACACATCGCTGTGCCCTCATTTATTATAAAATAATTTCCTACTTGTTTCCACATATCATATAATCTACACCTGCAACATTATCATTATTATTATGATCATCGTATCGTATAGTAGAACTCAATATGATTTCCTCCGGATAGTATTTGTTGAAATGTTAACGTTTATCTTTCGTTCAATCTCAGTGTTATTGTTCATTTAGCTGGAAGAGGAAACTGGCAAATTTTCGAATGTAGTAAATCTGCAGCAAACGTAAAATGCAGAGAACAATGGTCAGGCGGAGTGTATTACTGTATAATTGTTTATGTGCAATATTCGATAACAATTTCCTACGTAAACAAACATACAGAGCTTCTCTTGATGGCACACACACACAGAGACATGAATTTTCATAACACTCTTAAAGTGCACATTGAGAGAAATACATACAAGCATGAAAATATATATTTGTAAACATACATACATGCAATTATGAAACTATGTCCAGAGAATAATATATATATTTGAAGGTACATATGTAGTAATTGTTCACATGCATCACACACACTCTTATGGGTTATATATATTTTATGCCATCAGAAGAAGCTCCTTAATTAAGATTTTCTGCAGTACCATTTATGTCAACATTTGTGATCTGTGAAGTCATTACACTGGCTGTTGCCAAAGTCAATATGAAGCTCCTCTCCTCTCTTTATGCAGGTTCTGATGATGCTAATCCTCTTGAGTGCTCATTATTTTCTACTATACACTCACCCAAGCATATTCTCATTAAGGCTATATAAATCTGCAATATACTAGCATTATTAATAGCTAATAAAGAGTTTGTGAAATAACTCTCATTACTTGAACGCATTAACAATGGTAAGATTGCATTAAGTACTGGAGAAAATTGAAAAGATAAAATGAGAAATCTTTTGTAGGAATTTAAATAAAATGAGAAATCTTTTGTGGGAATTAAAAAGAACTCAAACATTCAGATTTGTGTAAGATTCTTGGAAATATAGTTTTGCAGGGTGATTAATATGAATTTCTGATATATTTGAATTGAAACGAATTTATTTGGCATAATATATTTCTAAAGCCCTCACAGGAAACAAGCAAGTCTTAGCAAACCAATATTCATTAGATATGGAACTTAACCAGAATTAAAGGCTAAACAAGATATCTATTATTGTTGCCTAGATATTGGGACCAAAAACTGTCAAATTACAGTTGTATGGGGGATATACCAAAATGTGGATATAGAATCTTACGCTGACCTAGAATAAATATACTTTGTGGGATCTAAAATAATAATTCAAGGAGTTGCAAATGGAATGGCAAAATTAAAATAGCCTACATAAAATGGTGCATGGTATAAAAATTGAGGGACCACAAGAGCAACAATCAGAAGATTTAAATTCAAATTGTGGTGATTATTTTAAGTTTTATAGCGGTCATCAGAGCAACTAGAGACGTCATATCAGTAGACATGGATTTTCAGTCTAGATATTTCAAAAATCTTTTTTCAGATACCAATAGACCTGTACTTCCAGGTCGAAGAAATAGGAAGATCCATGTGCAGGACTAAATTTTCGAAGCATTAAATAATTTGTGGCCCAATTAAAATTGTAATACCACAAACACATAGCCTGGTAGGGTATAAAAACCCACCATTGTAGCCTTAAAAGTTCTTGATCCTTGAAAAAGTATAACAAATCGCATCTTCTGCTTTGGATGTCGATATAAAAATATATACTAGAACCAACACGGGTTTCGATCAAGTCGTTTCTTTACTTTTCGAACCATTTCTGCTGTTTTCTTCCGTTCACTTCCTTGACGTCAGGCTACGCTACCAGTATCACGGTAACGAGCGATGGTACGAGACACAAATATTTATTCACATTTAAATGATTGTGGTTTTCCAGCCAAATATAGAGAAATCACACTATCACGCTTGAATTCCATCACGAATAACTTCTTTTTTTTTTCTGGAAAATTCTCACCAAAATGCTTTTGTACGAATGTAAACAATATAATGAGCTGTCACTGTAATAATTTTAATAGCTGTCGGACGAGTGGCTTAGAAATGACAGCAGTGTGAAATTGGTTGCAGTTTTTTCATTTCACTCTGTATGTGTTGGGGGTATTATAAGTTTGATTGGGCCAAAAATTATGTAACACCTCGGAATATTGGTCCCCGACATAGGAAACTGTATATAGTTCATTCTATCTTACCGAGCCGAGTCGATCTAGCTATGTTTGTCTTTAATTAATTTAATCATAAATAATTTAATTTGTAATCACTCTACAGGTCGCCATTATGTCCCAATTCTCACGAAATTAAGCTTGAAGGGTTGCTAGGATCAGAATATATGCCCATTGCTTTTGGAGATGATCGCATAATACCTAGTTGTTGAATTGGACCAAAAACATAAATATTTCCCGATTTTTCAGTTGATCAATTTTTTAGTTAGACCTATAACTTAGGAATGGCTGGGCGGACAATTCGGAATGGCCTCTTGCAAGAAAAATCTAATAAATAAAATCTTAGAAAATTGTGTGAAAATATGCCAACACAAATTGGATATTTATTTCTATATTTATTATTTTTTGTCAAAATATATATAGCATGAAA